>NW_017731356.1:3281709-3293863 GCF_001890085.2 Hipposideros armiger | reverse complement strand
TTCCCCTTTCCCCAATTCCCCAGCACTGTTCCCATCCCCCCAATTCCCCAATAAAAATCTTTAAAAAAAAATAAAATAAAAAAAAATAATAAATAAAACTAAGACTGAAAGAGGGTTTACCCAGACCTGACAAGAAATGAGCAAAAAGAATTGTGAAATGCACCCGGATTTCAGAAATACGGACTTGTAATCATCATTGTTACGAGGAACCTCCCCATGTAGACAGGTCCTTGGGGATATTTGGTAATGACAATTAATAAACCATTTAAAAATCTCTCGAAGATTTTACATTTCTAGTGTTTGCTTTATAATGTACACAATACAAGTACCCCTCACTATGCAAGCTGATTTGGTTCCTGGGTTTGGGTTTGACTTCAGAAAGCAACGGATCCCTGAATATTAATGGAGTAGCAAGTAAATGGATATAATTTATAAATAAATACTTGTATGCTGGGGAGGTTTGCTCAAAAAATTTTACTATTATAAAAGTGACCAAATGTCAATGTTCAAATATGTCACTGAAGAATCCTGTTTAGACCTACACTTCCAGCAAGTTCTCGAGTTGTACTGATGCTGTTTGTGTAGAAACCACACTTGAGTGGCAACTATTGGGTTCTCAGAAAAGTCATGACGCATTTTGCAATGAAAAACATAGAAAAAATGTCATGACTTTTCCGACAACCCAATAGTTACTGTCCACCTTTTTAAGGAGGCAAGTCGTATGTGAGCACTAGTCGGCAAGAAGTGACATCACAAGATAAAACACAAATATAATCTCAGTCTGTATTTTTACTAAATAGAAAGTACTCTTACTTGGTGGGCGTAGACTGGGTCCAGGTCCATAGTTGTCATCATTTCCTTCTTTTTCTTTTTTTTCCTGATCCCCAGCTGCCTGCAGGCTGGGAAATTCTTGCTGAAAATGACTATTCACCTGGATTCCTATAGATTTTTAAAAAAACATTAAATGTAACTTCCATACTGAAGTTAATTAAAAAACCCTCCTAGGATAGAGTTCTCTGACTTTTTTCTGATAAATGATTCCACAATTCAATGATGACTATTCACACCCATAAAACTTTTACATTTATGTAGAGTTAGAATCCCTTAGAAAGTTAATAAACAGCCATTAGGAGATAAAAATCTAAGAAAGGAACCCACCAGACACTGTTCCAGGGGACTCATTAAAGAGGATGAGGGGGGGGGTAAGGAGGTTCACTTCTGTTTCTTATTATGACTCCTTACATTTTCAATACAAGTCACATCCCTTTGCTAATAACTCGGAGAATCAGTTCAAATGATATTACTGAGATGGAATTTAAGAAGGAATGCTCAAATACCACAGTGAGGCTAACATGCCTCCGTTTAATTTACTGCTGAGATACTGGTCACACCTCACTATTCGCCCACCTGCCTGCTTCTTTTTATACTCCTGTAAATTAAAAGAGCTGATTTTATTAGCTTCAGGGCCTAGTTTTTCTCCACACAATGTTTTATAGACATTTCCTGTTTTGCAAGTGCAGAATGTTTGCTGGGGAGTCCACTGCTCCTTGGGGGGAAGACAGCGTTACAGCAGCCACACTTTATGGCTACTCTCTGCTCTTCTCTACCACGGAAATCGTGGGCGACACATTTGAAACAGAGAGGTTGGGGGCACAGCTGAAAGTGAATATGGTTTCAAGCAACCATGCAGTGTCTGGGTGCGTAGGTCTCAGAGTTAAGTACAAGGTTTTGTCTGGTCAAGTAGGGTCAAGATATAACGTGGGACACAGGGTTTCGTAAAGACCCTTTTTTTAACCCCCATCATTGGGTCACACAAGCTCTTGACACTGAAAGTACCTAGCCCAAGAGGTTTTTAAGACGCCTTTTGAGAGGCTGAGCACATCCTTTGACAATGCTCTCCGTCCCTGCCGAAACACAATACCAGCCCCTTATCTCCTGCCTGGCTGTCCAGTGACGCCCTGGCCTGACCCGTTTCCCCAGTCACGTCCACTTACCATCTCCTTGCCCACCTGGCTTGTTACTGGCCCAGGATTTGGGAGCAGGTGCTACTTCTGGGGGAGGTGCCACTCCAGGTTTCGGCTGTGCTGGTGGAACTTCTGGTGCTCTTAAAAAAAATATGGATCCATTATTTCAGATATTATATATTTAAATGAAATAAGATGAATATTATATTTAAGGTGAATGTGTTATTGTGGCTCCATGTTTACTCCTAGATGCAGCCTCCACAAATGCTTTCTCTCTGCCACATTCCTTTAAATGAAGAGCTGCTATTTTTGTCCTGTTCTTTTCTACCTCTGAATAACCCAAGGAGAAGACAGCTCTGCTTTTCATTTTGTATATAAAAAAACAAAAAAACCACAACACTCAGGCTCCCAGAAATATGTTTTGAATAAGGGAGCGTGTATAATTAGAAATAACAGTTCAGGCATACCTACGGCCTGGGCTGGTGGATTAGCCAGGGGAGGCTAACCAAGCTCTCCGTGTGGCAGTCACACGCTCCCCACTGTACTTAGCGCTGTTATTTGGACGTAACACCAACCTGCCTGGTGCACCCCCACAAGTAAAGGGTGTTTCCAAAAGCGTCTACAGTTTCAGTCAATCCTTGTAACGAGTTAACGCTTAAAAATGGAAAAGGTCGCTAAGAGACTGAAGAAATGTGCTCAGACCTCTGAGTGACTTGCTACTACAAAAAATTCCACAACTAAGAAGCAGAGAACAGCCAGTCTTTGATAACCTTTACTCCAGCAGCTCCCCAAACCAGAGAACAGGAGATTAATAACAGATAAAGGCAAAAAACACCAAGTACCCAATTGCTTGCCTTATTTTTAAAAATTACCACTACTTAACTTGGTCATTCAATAAACTAAGAGCCCAGCATAATCCTTGACATACAGAATGTTAAATGTTTGTTGAATGACGATGACTAGGGGTATTATTAATTCTAACTCAGCTTTCACTCAAATACCATTACCTCAGCACTTACGATGTGCATCAGGCATAATTTCAGGAAGAGGGAAGACAGAAATCCTTAGCTTCATGGGAATTATTTAACAGAATCAACTTCTAACCACATTAGAAAGAGAGTGCCTGATTTAGTGGGTGTGGGGGAGGAGGGAACCTGGCAAAGCAGGTAAGAAAAGTGGTGACTTGCCATTGTCACCTGCTCTATCTTGACACATGGAAATAGTGTCACTAAACCCACTCACCGGGAACATGAACGGAAAGCTGACTACACGTAATACACCTACAGCAGCACCCAGCAGGAATGCCAGCACGTTCCCCGTACAGAAGGTGACACCACTTACTTTTCCTCCTCGTGTTGCTCTTGCTTGGACGCCCAGCCTGTGCCGTCTTTAGGGACAATGTTCACATTCGGATCGTTGCCTTTGTTTTCGGCTTTGAGACTTGGCAGGTTAGCAGGTGGAGGCATTCGCCGGGAAATACCAACTTTTCCAAGACTCTGTAATCCATGTCGAGCTGCAACTAAAGATCGATAACATCAACTTTCTTAGAACATCTATTTTACCATCCGATTTATTCTTAAAATATAGAAATAGAAATTAATGGAATCTTGAACTATTATTTCCTAATAGTTTAAGATAAGAATTTTTAAACTGAGCCACACATCTGCAACAAAATCCCATGTAGAAATTATATTAGAATTAACTATCAGAGCTGCTGACCAGATCCCTTAAAAACTCTAACAATAAACTCTGCAAACTATGAAAAGTAAACACTGACAATGCTGGCTTTGACATTTTTTCAGGAAATCCATTTCAACCCCAAAACTTAGTCTGTTGAAGAATAATACGCTGACTCTAAGTCATAACAAACACTGCTAATGTAACATGTGGTCCAGTTTTCACTTTTCATGAACACTAGTTCCGAGGTATCAACAACAAAACAAAACAAAACACCACAGGACTCTCTAGTCCATAACCTGAAGTGGTAATAAATACTAATATATAGCTCTATGCCTACCAATCTCATTGACTGCGTTTCCTCTTTGGAACCACACAATTCTACTCATTTTCTGCTGACAACAAACAAGAAAAAACAAACATATTTCTAATTTTTAATTGTAAGATATTTAATTCTTATCCCGTGAAAAATGTGTGTGCACATAAAAAGCCCCATGTGACCAGGGCTGCATTAACATGGGTTTGTCCTAGTTTCTAAGGGCGATAGCTACAGAGTACCATTCACAGGAGCCAAAGCATGAAAAGCATACAGAACTGTAAATGCCACTTGATTTTACTCACCTGTGGTTTTCTGTGTCTCTAATGATTTACCCTTGTAAGTATTAAATAAACTGAGTGTTGCATACTTTTTCCCATCCTTTGCTTTTGTGCTCTGGCCTGACTTCTCCGACATTTCGGTGGAGACTCATCGAGTCCGAAACCTCTTGTCACACCCCTTAAAACCAGTCTGAGATGCACATAAGAAAGAAAATGAAGAATGTATCAGCTTACTAAAACCAAGTAAATCCAAATGTTCACAGAAATTCTGAAAAATAAAAACACAAAATTAAATCATTCTTCAGTAACGTATCAATAACACTAATTATCTCTCATACAATTTCCCCTCGATTGAGGTATACACACATCAGCCTTAGGGGTTTGTTTGTTTGTTTTGAGGGGTTAGAGTGGGAGTAGGGCAGAGGTGGGGAATTCTACCAAGAAATCATCAAGAGCTAAAAGCATCGAGAGCTGAAGTACGGGAGTTAAAGACAATGCAGAACAGGTAATAGGTACACCACGCAAAAAGCATTAAAAGTCAAGGGATGCCTGTGTGAACCCTAACATCATAAAAATCATTTTATCGGGCCAGCCGAGTGGCACATTGGTTAGCAGTTGGTTTGGGACACCAGCTCTGAGCAGCAAGCCCCCGGTTCAGATCCCACATGAGGGCCAGTGACGCTGCGCCCTCTACAGCTAAGATGGTGAATAACAGGCTCAACCTGGGCTGTCGTGAGTCGCCTGCTACGGCGTAGGCTGCAGTGGGGCTGGCTGGCAGCAGGTGTGAACTTTCGCGAGCTGCTGTGAATGGCCATCCAATGGCTGGCGAGCAACTGCCTTACCTGGGAAGAGCGCAATGATAATACCAACATGGGCCAGTGAAGCGACATCCTCCACAACTAGACTGAAGAACAAAANCAATGATAATACCAACATGGGCCAGTGAAGCGACATCCTCCACAACTAGACTGAAGAACAAAAGGACAGCAACTTGTCTGTTCCCCTCCCCCAATTCCCTAATAAAATCTTTAAAAAATAAAATAAATAAAAATCATTTTATCGACTGGCTTTACATTTGTCATATCGCAAGATGAGCACCACACGCAGAGATGTGGTTTTATATACATATCAACTGCCACACTCAGTAATTGTGCAGTTCCATTAAGTTGATCAAGAATCTTGGAATCTCTTATGATATAGCTAGTATCCTGATTTTATAGATGAGGAAACTGATGTTCAGAGGTCAACGAGATTGGATTTGAAATCAGGCTTCTGGGTCAGTCCATCACACCATGCCACCTCCTCCTCATAACCACTCAGCTCTCCAAGTATACATTTATAATAAACCACATTTTCCTGAGACAAACTGAAAAAAACTCCCCTGTAATCAAAACAACACTAATATAAAAAGACAACTTACTATCGTATGTGCAACAATGTATATAATTAATTACACCCCAAGGGTGCTAACAATGTCGATGGTGTAGAGAGAGCCGGACTCCCAGAATGCACCTTTGCTGACAGATATTCACCAGTAACATGGACAAAGCTATAGGAAGACTATTATTCATCTATATGTGACAAAAGAGGGCAGTGCATACTCAATAGACGACATAATTAAGATTCAAGATCTTTCTTACGGTGAAAAAAAGTAACTGATGTATCAAGAACTACAGTCAACTTGTTCTCTCACCCTCATTTGATGGCAATGTAACACCTAAGAACCCTCAAACCTCTCAACAACACACCTACCCACTAAGGTCTCTTAGTGGAGACCTTCATGTGTTTACATCAGAAACAAAGCAGTATCAAGAAAGACACTCCTGAGCCTTCCTAGGGGCAAAGCCAGGAGCCCACCTGTACCTGCATTCATCTTTCCCAAAGCTTCTCTTCCTCCACCTACAGTGGTTCCCAGCATCACCTAGAAACTTGTTAGAAATGCAAATTCTCAGGCCCATGCTAGACCTACTGAATCACACTGAGAATGCGTGAGGCCCAGCACTGCTTTAGCAAGTCCTCCAGGTGATTCTGCGACATACAAAAGTTTAGGACCCACTTACTTATTATAAGCAGATATATTCTAAGCAATGGTTCTTCTTAATCCTTCCTGCACGTTAAATCACTAGGGGGTTTCAAACACACCAGGATCTGGGGTGTCGGATGGCGCCTGGGCATCAGTCCTTACTTGGACAAAGCTCCTCTGGGGATTCTAATATGAGAGCAGTCCACAAATCACTGCAATAAAGGAAGTGTATCTCTCCTTCCATCCCATCTAAGGCCAGTCCATCCACCTGCGCTGTCCATCCTGTTCTCATTTCCTTTCTCATTCTCATTCTAAACTCTTCTCTGTAGGAAAATCTCACCCACTCCTATGGTTTCAACTAGCAATTGATCATCCAAAATTTATATCTCCAGCCCAGAACTCTGTGCTCCTGAATACTATATCCTACTGCTATTCACATTTCTTCTTTGCTTGAAATAAAGTTTCAACTTTATTTATATGTTCAACCTAGACACAGGCATCTATTTTACATTAAGGGTTTCAGAACAAGCCTACCAAATATTCTGCACAGCATGACAGGAAAATGGCAGTTAGAAAAATTAAAACGACAGTCAACAGACAAATTATATCAACATTTGACAAAATGTGAATGCTGTGTAAGTACTCAACAAATTAAAAAACAACAAAAAAACTTGAAGAAACCCCAAAAGTAATGCTACGAACAGTCAATTCACTAAGAGAAATAACACCAATAAATAAATGTATCCAAATGTTTAAGTTCTTAAGTAAACAAAAGTTAACAAGGTAGGGGGTCCTCAATTACACAAGGAAAACAATGTAACTATGCAATTCAACCACAGGGTGACAGAATATCTAAGTTCTAACCATCACAAAACATTCGGGCTTGGAAAGAATCATAAAACGAACCTTAATTTTCCTATCTAAAAGCAAAACAAAACCAAAAATTTTCCTATAGATAAGGAATTTCCAAATACAAAAACAGAACAAGCAACTGACCCCAAAAGCCACAAAATACAGGTTCTACATAAGGTCAAAGTAAAAGTTCCTGCAAGTATATTATAAAATTCGTATGAGTAGTTCTTGTTAAGGAAACTCTGTAAAAAGTTTCCTTTTCTATGATGAAACTACTGTCTATAATATTCCCTTTAGGACACGCTCTTTTCCCAAACAAGAAGCAAACAAATACATGCTGAGTGGACTGAGGTGAGAAAGCTGGACAAAGCATCAGATTCTCAGGCAACCAGAACAGAAAATAAATTCACGTTTTGTATACTTATGAGTCTCTCTTGTTTTTATGGTTTTATAGAACCTATCATACCAGAAAAAAAGTAAATCATAACACACAACTGGTTAGTGTAAATAAACAAACAAAAATCAAAAGACAATTCAATCAAAAGACAAAGCCAACCTATCATTAAACATTATCTATTGCTATAAAAGAATATGTATTTCTAAAGACAAAGAATTATAGCCATAAACTATAAGACTGAATAAAGCAGAGCGTCCATTTCCACCATAGTGGTCTGTCGTTTATAGACGTGGGCACTTTTAGTTTAAAGCCAGTTTAATTTAGCCTATTATCTTTCTGGTTATCTTGCTTCTAAAAGGCTTGGGAGACACGCTGAAACCCTCGATTAGATTGAAACTTCATTCAACAGATACTTGAGAGAAAAGCCAATGACTAGTTCAAAAATTAAAATTACTTTTAGGACAAAGTATCAGAAGTAGCCAACAAATCCAGAGTAAGTCCCATCAAGACTTAGCCTCACTTTGTATAATTAAAAATGTTTTTTTAAAATGTCATTCCTGTTTGGATGCCTAAAATGAATCAAAGAATCATGGATACACAGCAAGGAAGGGCAGTGATCCCTAACAGATGGGAAACAAATGAAGTGAGCAGTATGGCTTCCTGAACTTACTGCCTGCGGGGAGAGTTCCCAGGGCATGGCAATGAGAATGGAAGCTGCTATATTTCCTAAGGTGAAAATCAATGAGGCTGAGATCAGGGTGACCAAGGCAGCACAGATATAATACTGGAAAGAAGAGAGATACAAGCAGAAAATGCTACAGATCTGCAGAGGACCCCCTCTGAGTATTCAGCAGAATACTAATCTGCTCGTGTGAGTGTCAACTCCCCAAAGCTAGGAAAGAACCGCCTGGAATGATCAGAGGGAAACAGAGCCTGCTGCTCACAAAGGGCTGGGAACAGTGCCTGTTCTCACCGTAATTCACTGGGCACACATGGGTAAGAGTATTCGGAAATGCCGCACCTCAGTGGAGGTAAAATACTCTAAAGCAGCGGTTCTCAACCTGTGGGTCGCGACCCCTTTGGGGGTTGAACGACCCTTTCACAGGGGTCGCCTAAGACCATCGGAAAACAAAAAGATATTTACATTACGATTCATAAGAGTAGCAAAATTACAGTTATAGAGTAGCAACGAAAGTAATTTTATGGTTGGGGGTCACCACAATATGAGGAACTGTATTAAGGGGTCGCGGCATTAGGAAGGTTGAGAACCGCTGCTGTAAAGGAAACATTGCTCTGGTCTTGCCTAGCAAATCTTCCAACAACACTCAAAATGAGCAAACTGTTTCCAGGTAACTGAGTCCCAAACTTAAAGAATATTTATAAAAAATGAAAATATATCCAGCATCCTCGTGTAAAACCCACACTGTGGCATCCAATGAAAAATTATCATGCAGGCAAAGAAGCAGGAAAATACAAACCATAAAAAAAACGAACCATATTAAAGAGAAGACTCAATCAACTGAAACAAGCCTAGTTACCCAGATATTAGATTTATAGGACAAGAATATTAAGTTACTTTACTATAACTGCATTCTACATGTTCAATAAGAAGAAAACAGCAATGAGCAATCAGAAATTGAAATTAAAGTACAACTTATGATAGCAATTAAAATAAAAATATTTAGGGGTTCAGTTGACAAAAATTGTGTAAAATTTGTATACTGAAAACTAGAAGACATTAAAGAAGACCTAGATACATGGAGATATGTATGCTGTGTTTACAGGTCAAAAGACCCAAAATTAAGATGTCAGTTCTTGCCAAATAGATCTATAGATTCAAAGCAATCCGAAACAAAATCTCAGGAAAAAAAATTGGGGAGGAGTGGGCTGGCGTTTGAATTTGTCAAGCTGATTCTAAAATCCATAACAAAATGGACAGGATCTAGAATAACCAAAATAGTTTGAAAAGGAGAATAAAGGCGGAGGGTCGATGTCACCTGATTTTAAGATGTGTAAAAGCAGCAATGAAGATAATGTGGTGTTGGTGTAAAAACAGATGGGTCAATGGAAAAGAATACAGTTTAGGAATATAAATACACACAGGCATCTGGTTTTTGACAAATAAATGCAAAGAAACTTCAATGGATAAGGAATGGTTTTTTCAACAAATGGCACTAGTGCAACTGTGTATACATAATATTAAGAAATGAACTCTGATCTGTACTTCACACCATACACAAAACTCAACTCAAAACGGGCCACAGCAAAGGGTACACAGACTTGAACTTAGAAGATGAGTAAGTTCTGGAATCTGATACAGCATCATGTTTACAGTCAACAATACTGTATCATATACTTCAAAGTTGCTAAGAGAATTTAAATGTTCTCACCACAAAAAAGAAAGAAAATTATGTAACCAGATGGAGGTGTCAGCTAAGGTTACAGTGGTAATCATACTGCAATATACAAAAGCATCAAATCAACATGTATACTTTAAAACTTATATGTTATATGTTAGTTATATATCAATTTTTGAAACAGAACCATAGGCAAAACGTAAAACTAAAACTATGAAAAGTCGAACCCTGGGTTAAAGACTTCTTAGTATACTGAAAGCAAAAGTCATAAAAGATGAAATTTATAAATTGGACTTTAGCTTTTTGAAAGATAGTGCTGAGAATGAAAAGATAGGCCACTGTCAGAGGAAAAAAACCTGTGAATCATATCTGATAAAGGACTTTTATCCAGAATATATATAAAACTTTCAGGACGCAACAACAACAAAAAAGCAACCCAATTTTTTAAAAAAGGCACAGAATTTGACACTTTACCAGAGATATACAAATGGCAAATAAACACATGAAAAGACGTTCAGCATTTCAGCATTAGTATTTGGGAAATGTAAATTGAAACCATGGTGATACTTCCTCACTTCTCCAGCAGGGGCTAAAGTGACAGAACAATGACACCAAGTGTTGACAAGGACATAGAGGCACTGGAACTTCCAGAGTTTGTTCACAGGAACATGAGGTGTTACAACCCTTGGGAAAACAGTTTGGCAGTTTTATAAAAAGGAAAAAAAATCCACCAACCATAAGATCTGCACCACCTCGCCCGGCCCCATTCCACTCCTATTATTTACACAATCGAAATAAAAACATGTCCAATAAAGACTTGCACTGGTTTGTGGTAGTATTATTTGTAATAGGCAAAAACTGAGAACAACCCACGTGTCCAACTGGCAACTGGACAACCACTCTGTGGTGTATTTATAAGGCCCTCTAACTTGATCTTATTGTCCTGTTGGTTTTATTCACAGCATTTGTCACCATCTGAAGTGATGTATTGGAATCATTACACTAGAAAGTAAGGCCCAGGAGAGATTTTTGTCTCCTATATCTTCCAGTCCACAAAATAGTATACATAGTAGGTGTTCAATAAATATGTTTTAAAGGATGGAATACTTAACAACTGACATGTTATAAATTTTATCACATACCATATTGCAGTTAGCATCCTTGTATGTGTATTTTACACACTTAAATTAGTATTTCTTCAGGATAGATTCTTAGACTTGGTTTAAGTTATACTTCTGCATTCTACAACATTCTTATTTCCCAGGCCATAGAAAACAGGCCACAGGCCAGATGTTAAATGCCAATCCCTGCCTTTAGTTCACTGTAAATAGCATGAGAAATGCCTCTGTTAAATGACACCAGAATTCCCCTGTGAAACTGCCTGGGCCAGACACTTCTTTGGGGTAGCCAGCTTTTGAATAACTGTTTTTTTCTATTCTGAGCCAAATTTGGTAATTCCTATTTCCTCAAAAACCCTTACTTCTCAAGCCTTCTAGTCATATGTCTTTTATGCCATTTTTTTCATTCTTAGTTTTAACTTAAAATTAGAGTGATTCAGCTAATATATTTTTTCCAAAATAGCTAGCTCGTGGATTTATCAATTTTGTTTTTATTTTGATTTCTATTTTTGGGGGGAGATAACTTTTTAAATTTATTGTTTTGTCTGGTAATAAAAGTAATTAAGAGCATTCCTCTGAATCATGTGGTTGTATACTACATACATGTTTTTGATATGAGGTGTTTTCCGTGTTCATTTTGCAAGTTTCATTTTGAGTTCCTCCTTTTTCAAGATAGGTGTGTTTTTCATTTTCAATTGATTCTCGTCTACATTTCAAGTTTTGTCTATTGGTTAACTTTGTAGCCACAAGAATCTGAAAACTGCTTTTTTATCTACAACCCCTGGAACAAAAAGACTATTTGTTGATTCTTTGGCTATTCTGACATTTTCTGCTTTGATATAAGCTCTATTATTACATCATGTGTTTTTTTTTTAGCTGAGCCATCCTGCTATCTGTTGGCAGTTCAGCTAGGGCCAGGAATTGAACCGGTAACGCTGTTGCTCAGAGCTTACACCCTTGAGCGAGCTCTTAACCAACTGAGCCACTCAGCAGGCCCTTGTTTTTCATTATTTATCAGGGCTACTGATTTCTGCAATTTTGTATCTTACCAACCTGCTCACCTCCCTTTCATTCCTCCATCCCTGTATAAATAAAACACATTTCTGTATGTCTCCTACACTCTTAATATGCTTCTTCTGACATTTCTGCTCACCGTGTGTGTATGTGTG
>NW_017731356.1:3280278-3281534 GCF_001890085.2 Hipposideros armiger | reverse complement strand
CCCCAGCACTTCAGATGTCATGCAAAGTCCATGTTGTTATCTGTGCTTCTGGCTTTCTGGCTATAAACAAGAAGTTTGATGAAGTTCCTAGAGCTTTTCACAGAACTCAGGGAAACAGTTTACTTAGTGGATTACCAGATTATTAGAAAGATATGAAAGGATACAAATGAAGATCAAGATGAAGAGATTCACAGGGTAAGGTCCAGAAGGGTCCCCAGCACATGAACTTCTGACCCCAAGGAGTTGGTGGCGCTGCACCTCTAGGAAGCAATCCCAACCAATGTTAGTTCTGGGACTTTTATGGCCTGAATGATTACATCACTGGCCACTGGTGGTTAATTCGATCTCCAGTTTTCCTCCCCTCCCTGGAGGAGAGGAGGGAGGGGCCTCTCTGAGGGAAGGGCTTCTGATATGGATCTAATGGGGAAGGAGCCAGCCTCAAGACTGCAGAAAAAGCAATGCAAAGGCCCTAAGGCCCTGATATGCTAATTATGTCCAAAAACATAGAAACTAGTGCTAAGAAAAGGAAAGTTGAAACAGAAGGTTGGATGAGGTAGGCCTACTAGGATTTAAAATTTTACCTTTGAAGCAATGGAAAACCATTGGATTCTGAGCAGGGGTGTGTCTTTTGTTTAAAAATTATTGTAGCATTCTGGCTACAGTGTGGAGGATGTATTATACAGGGGCAGACTACAGACATCAGCCTGCAACAGCCTAGGCACCAGAAGAGGACGCTGTGGCGGAAACGGAGCCCAGCTATAGGACTGCCATCAGTCCTTCCACCATCACAGTGTTCGCAAGTATGGTAACGTCTCTTCCTCATGAGGACCGGCATGGGGACCTAACCCACACCTCTAACACGGGTTCCCGGGTATAACACAGCTCTCAAATCTCTCTGGTGTGCACCTGCCCTTGGATACTGAAGCCTTATTGAAAACAATGTCCCTTAAAGCCTGCTGGGGTAATTAGTATATTCTCTGAGATACAATTTAGTGAAGCAATCCTCTACAGGCTACACAGAAACAACACGCCTTCTGAAAACACCTCCCCACTGCTGCAGTGACAGTCTTCATTCATCAACATTTACACAACAGATGTGTTGAGAACTAATAAGCTGTCAAGTGTTGTTTCACATGTTAGGATGAAAAGACAGATGATGACTCCACCTTCATGGAACATTTAACAAACAATAAATAAGGAAACAAAACTATGGGAATAATAATAATAAAACCTCAGCTAGGTAAAGGGACAGCAGA
>NW_017731356.1:3259972-3279433 GCF_001890085.2 Hipposideros armiger | reverse complement strand
GCATATGTATTTGCCAGATTCTGAACAAGTACCTTGTAAACAAGTATTTTTGGCCAAAAAAAAAAGGAAAAAGAAAAAAAAAGTTAAGATGAAAAAAAAAAAAAAAAAAAAAAAAGCCCATGTTTTTAAAGCAAATATTATTCATTAAGCTATGATCTCTAAAATTCATTCAGGCTTAAAAATTATAAGTCTAAGGTTACCATCACAAAAGGATTTTAAAGGTATTCAATACTGAAATATTATTTTAAGTGATATAAAAAATGCAGTATATTTGGAAAAAAAATACTTTCACAAATATCCAATATGCTAAATGCAACTAAATGACAATTATATTTCTGGACTCGATGGGCTTCTAAGTATCCAGGCTCTGTTTACTTACCTCTTTTTCCTCATTATTCGTATGGTGTGAGTTTAGTTCCTCTGGAAAATACAGTACAAACAATGTCCCACTGATTTAAAACATTAAAAAGAAACTAACATTTACAGATGAGCTGACTATACACATGCCACAGATGTTTTACTGAACAAGGAACCATGTCTACTAAGTAATTAGTAATAGTCAGGTGTCACATACGAATATAAAAAGTAAATCGCTTCTTTGTAAACCATCCTCTGGTTTCCGCTGAGTGACAGCTGTCAGTCTCTGTTTCTGTCCCTCTACAATGCTAATCCGCTCTGCCATCTCTTGCCAGCTCGCTCTTCTCTATGTGGGCTCCTTTCACCATCTCATCCACTGTTCACTGCTTCAGTAAGGATAGTTCCCCAAATTTTCCTTCATGCTACAATCTTCAGACGTATGTTTTTAACTGTCTATAGACCAAAACAACTTAAATTTTCTGACAAACTATGAACTCAAAATGTTTGATTCCCCCATTCACTCAAGCAAACCTTACCCAGTGCCTATATTATCAGGCGCTACTAGGAACAAACGAAAAAGACATACTGTCTTCGTGCACTGAGTGGAGATAACAGTTTGGAAATCTGAGGAGGCTGGAAAAGGTTTGCAAAGAACTGCGAGGTAGGAAAAGGAGGCACTGAGAAGCAGCACTGACACCCCAGTGGAAGCTGGGGTCCAGGGATCAAGCGCTCCCCAGTCTGTGCAGCTGGAAGACTTGCCTCAATGCCCAGCACCACATCCAGGCGTGGGGAGCGGTGGGGAGCACACGGCAGCTGGAACGAACAGGAATTGAGTGGTGCAGACAGGTGTAAAGGAAAGCTAGGGAGACGAGGATAGGGCCCCGACCTGGTCAGAGTAACACCTTCTGCAAGCCCAAGGCAGAGAGTGAAGGAGAGAAGATGGAAGGGCATGAGGAGAGCAGGAGGGACAGGCCACTTCAATAAGGCTAAAAAAGGGTCTAACAACAGTAGTCACTGAATGTTTCTTAAATCAAGCTTACTGCGGATTGCTTTATTCGTTTAACAAGTACAACAGGAGAAAAATATACTATCTGAGTGAGAAAATGGGAGACAGAGGAGCTTGTGATGTGAATTTAAGGTTTCAGGTGATGACACGGTTTAGTCAACATTAAAAGTTAAGCACACACACCGTGGGGGACTGAGTGCATGTGCCTGTGTACATGGACACACAGAATAAAACAAACATGGTAACTATTAACAGTTAGGGAATATAGGAATTCTTTGCACTATTCTTACAACTTTTCTGTAAGACTAAAGTTATTCCAAAAGAAAAAATTTACCACAAAAGCTCGTGTGCTCTCCCCAACACATTCCTTTCCTGAGCTTCACAGAACCATTTCCCTGACCTCTACATTTAAAACCCTGAGTGATCTTTGATATTTATTTCTCCCACTTCTAACATAAAGAGGACTCCAAGTTCTATACACTCTAATTTAGTAACACCTCTTGAAGCCAATTTATTTTTAATCTGAGCTCTAGAGATGTGGTATAATATAAAAATACTGGATTGGGAATAAGAGCTGAAAGCCCAAGTCACCAAAACTACCAACGAAGGAGCAACCTTAGAAAAGGAAAACAACTTGCCCCAAACTCATACAGCGAGAAGTGATGGGGCCAAGATCAAACCCAGGCTGGACACCAAAGCCAGTGCCCAAGATAAAAACCACATGAAAATCAGAATTCAATTTTCATTCTAGAAGAGATAAACATCAAACTTTAAAACATATAATAGTAAATAACATGTCATTTGAAGTTAAGGGATTCTAAAAATGATTCAAGTCTTTATTACCAAAACTTATTATGTTACAAAAGAGTAAAATATCAAGGATAAAAAATTATAGCCACAAAACACTAATACCTCTTGACAAAAGAATTTCATCTGTTATAGAAATGTCATTTTGAAGTATAATAATTAAAAAGAGTAAGAATCAATGCACTACAGATTGTAAAAAAGGGGGGTGCTATTTACTAAATTGTGTCCCTCTCAAATTCCTGTGTTGAAGCTTTAATTCCCCATGTGATGGATGGTTTTGGAAGATAAGGCTTTGGGAGGATAATTAGATTTAGGTGACAGGATGAGAGGGTAGGGCTTCCTCAAATGGGGATGAGAGCTCTTATTAAGAGCAAGAGACACCAGACCTCTCTGCAGTCTGAGAGCACAGAGAGAAGGCGGCCTCCAGCAAGCCATTGTGACCTTGGACTTCCAGCCTCCAGAACTGTGATAAATACATTTCTGTTGTCTAAATCACCTTGTCTGAGATTTTCTCCTGGTAGCCAAAGCTGACAAACAGGGAGGACTGATGTATGAACCCCAGAAAATAACATTTCGTTTATCACTCAAACTTTAACTAAATTTGCCATTTAAAATAAAAAAGGCAAGGTAAGGGCGGGCCGAGTGGCTCAGTTGGTTAAGAGCTCGCTCAAGAGTTTGAGCTCTGAGCAACAGCGGTTCAAGTCCAGCCCGAGCTGAGCAGCCGCTGAGCTGCCAACAGGTGGCAGGATGGCTCAGCTTAAAAAAAAAAAAAAAAAAGGCAAGGTATTTACCACACTCCTATGAATTCCAGGCCACTCAGTATTCACAAAGTATAAACTTCCTAAGAAGTTTACTTTTGAATTAACTACCCCCAACTTGATTTTAAACACATTAATTAATCAAAGTACTAGTCTTTATACACTCTCCCTTAAATACAACACAAATGAGAATTATAGAATACCTGAGGTTGAAATTATTTTATACTTAGAGAATGTGGTCAATAGAAAGTCATGTGGCCTGAGTAACTAATATATTGGACCCTGTGCTCTTCAAAGTGTTTTGTCAAAAACTTGGATACAGACCTGGAAAGTAGATAACACCTATGATATATACATCTGAAAGAGGAACAGTGCATTCAATGACTTTGTTAAGATTTAAAAAGGTCTTGGAATGCTAGGGAGAATCAAATTGAAAAAAATAAATAGCTATATAGTTCTAGTTCAAAACCCAAATTCCATAAAGAATACAGACCATACCAAAAAAAAAAAAAATACAGACCAGCCTATTCATATGAAACAAGAGAGCCAGTAACAGCTAATATTGACAGCACTGCTTTATAAAAATTGCTACTTTAGTAGAAATCTAATACACAGATCTGGAATTGTAAAAGTTCCACTGAATTGTGTGTTTTTCACACTGCTTAAAGTACTGTGCTCAAGTCTCAGCTTCATGAAAACAGATATTAAAAACAAACTAAACTGGATACAAACAAAAACCTTCCCAACTGTTGAGTTTACCCATAGGTGGAAACAAGTTACCTTAAAACACAGCATTCTGTTTTCACAATTTGTCACATACCCTCAAAGAGCTGTGAATGAAGTGATTTGTAATTTTGCGGAGCCACAAAACTCGCACCCAGTGCCATGAGGTCCCTGAGAAAAGGGGGCTTCTAGGAAATAAACTTAGACCTTCCTCCCTTCCTCCCTCTCCTGCTGTACTCCCCCTTTCCCCCCGCCCCCCAGGCTTTGTTTTCCTTTTCAGAGATACCATCCATAACTTATGTGAAGTTATTTCTTTGTAAAAAACAAAACAAAAACTCTGAAAAGAAAGCCAAATCCTAGGGCAGATGACTGAAGTAAAGAGGAAGGGATGAGGTTTGACTACTATCATGGTGTTTGGAAATTTGGAAGATCTTACGATGTGAATGTTAAAGGTTGACTATAGTGTCCTGGTCACCAGGTGCGTTCAAGCAAAAGCAAGCCACACCTTTGTCAGAAATGTTTTAAAGGTAATTCTTGCTTTGGGTAAGAGGTTGAGCTGGTCACTTCCATCTCTTAATTGTTAATAAATCACTCAGTAATTCTAACGTTAGTGACATAAATTTTTTTAGATCACATTTGCTGCTATAATAGTAAAGCTAAGAATATCACCATATGTTGAATGCTTCCAGTAATAGCACACTACAGTAAAAGCACTAAAAATTGTCATTTAAAAAAAAAGTGTAATACAAATAAATCTGTTGGAGTTTTAATCAGAATGGTAGAGGGCTCAGGCTGTTAGGTACTGAAACATTTCAACTGAGTTTGAGGCAGAAGCAAGCCTTAACAATCAAAAAAGAAATGTAGCTATCAAACCTTCTGTGCTACAGTACAAATTACTGTTCTAGCAAAATAAAGCTGTGTGCCTGTCATTTACTTGCGGTGATTGCCAGAGCACACTTTTTGACAACTTAGAGGATTTTAAAACTGTTCATATTACACAATTCTCTTAAAGCTGATTCAGTTTAAACCTCATCTCTACTACTTAGTATTATAGCTAGGTGTTTTTATAGCATAATTGTGACATAAGCATTTCCCTAGTGATTAAACATAATTCTGAATGTTTATTTCCTCATCTGTGGGCTGTATCTTCTTGCCTGTTGTGAGAGTTCATTAACAACATGTGTATAAAGATCTTAGAATAGTGTCTGGCACTTATTAAGAATAAAAACTTAATAAATGGTTAACATTTTCAAAACCTATACATTACAAATAAAAGCCAAAGCTTAAATAGTAGCTTCTTAGTCAACTTTTATTTTGTGCAAGGCAAGAATGCTGGATGTTATGGGAGAAAAAGTGAAGCATTCTCTTCAAGATGTTCACTGACATCATATAACTGAAGGGCACCTTTAAGGTTGGACTTTTAAGTTTAAATTTATAAGTGCCGAGAATTGGTTAGCATCCTCCCCCTCCCCCCACAAGCACTGGCTCTATTTCTCTGCCATTCAAATGTTTGTCATGAGACATGTAAACCTACCTGTCTCTTTCTTTCTCCTACTTTCCACTCTCATTCTTTGCATGCTTCCAAATGTCATAATCTAAGTACACAATTTTTTTTTTTCTGGTCAGGAAATCAGGCAATCAACATGTAGGCTATTTTTGACTTTTTAATCCTCATTCAAGTTCTTTCTTCAGCAGGAGAGGGACTTGCTCTACCTCCAAACTGGCAGACACTCTGTTTCCACAACTGGGAGGTAGTTCATCTTTTTACATTTTGTATCCTAATTGTGGTGTGGGCTATATGAATCCATACATATTAAAACTCACAGAACTGTACAGCAAAATATCCACTTTTTCGTATCTAAATTTAAAAACTCATACAGCAATATAACCAACCTCCACTTCTTACAAAAGCCTCATTTCAGTCACTTTTTATCCTGTTTTTAAAGTAAAATTCCTCCATTTGTTCCATTTTCCTAACTTTCAGAAGCAATTCTATACCTCCCATATTGTGCTTCTTCAATTAAGATCTACAAAACTTAAACCTAACATTAAAAACAATTACTTAAAATACAGGCCAAGTTACACTAGCCATATTGCCAAAAACTTAAATTTTAATTGGAACTGAAAAAATTATAAAGTGGCTCTTTGAAGATTAAATTTCCCTCTGCTCTTTAAAATTTGACAATATATGGCATTTAATATATTGTTTCCCAGTTACTAGAAATATTTAATAATCTTTAAAATAGCATTGGATGACCTGGAATGCTGTAACTTGCCCAACTGTTTAACCAATCGTAGGAAAAAGTCCTAAGCTTTTTGTTCCTCCCAATTGTTTCGGATGTATTTCTAAATGTATCCTTAATATGTCTCCTTAAGGAGCCTGTCAGAGAATCCACTGGCCTCCACAGGGCTTTTGAGCAAGAACATACCCTGCTGGAAAGACACAGGTACTCACTTCTCTAAATTTGGGGCTGATGCCTTGGGAGAGAGCAGAGAAGTGGAGGCGCAATTTCCCCCAGAGGCCTGGCGAGGGCCCAGGACTCTGCAGCAGAGCATATGCTGGACTTCAGTCTTTGCTACCTCCTTGACTGGCATCTTTGTGCAGTGCACAAAGTGCACAACCATACAGAGCAGCCCTGCACTTTCAGATTATTCATTAGGAAAGAGGGCGGACGAAAGAGCAATTAACTTCGCTAGACACCCCTTCTCCAACCACATATGCATCCATCTCTTTTTGCAGACTCAAGATTTATTTGGGGGTGGGGGGGAGGGGGGAATCTTCCAAATTTATAGGGAATCTATTCTCTGCTTTTAACTTTATATTTTTCATGGTTTTCTTTTCTCTTTTCAATATGTTCAAGACTCATGTGATATCAAAGAATAGTAAATTCAAAAGATGCATGGAAATACATTTAATGTGGTGTTTGCAACAATGCTCTGACAAGGGAAACAGGTACCCTTATTTCAGAGGAGTATATTTGAAACCTGAAGAAGCCAAGCCACTGTCCCCAAAGTTAACTAACAGCTGGCACAAAGTAACAAAAGGACTAAACAAAGGCTTTAAAAAGTCCTAGTCCAGAGCTCATTTTGAATATTCAACACACCTAAAATCCAGAGGTCTCACTACTTGGTCCTCCTGCTTAACCTTTCATCCTCATGACTTGGCCTAAATTCTTTTAGGGTCACGAAGGATCTCTCAGCCAAATTCAAAAGCCACTTCTCATATATGATTCTGAACTTCTGCTACATTTGGCTCTAATCCCATTTTTAAGCTCATTCTCTTCCACCCTGATTTCTACAGTGCTTTCCTTCTTCACTTATTCCTCCTCGCTCTCCTTTTCTGGCCATCGATTGTCTTAAACATCCTGTTACATTTCTGTGTAAATAAACCCACTCCACTTTGCAGTTCATCATGGAAATGTTTGTCCCAATTATGCAGTTCAGGCTCTAATTTATATCTCTATTCCTGTAACGCTGCCATTTCCTGTTTGATAAATCTAGCCCGTTCTATGCTTTCATTGCTTCTGGCCTTCGTTAATTCCAACTGCTGCCTGATCCCATCCAGCAGTGACTTCTGAGCAGTTTTGTTCCAAAACACTCCTGATGGTATAGTAGATGATTTTAAGTGGTCCACAGAGGAATATTTAAAATGTTTATTTTAAAACAGGTTGAGGAAAAACTGTAAAACCAAATAATCATGTACATTTTTCTTTTAAATTCACTTAATTAAAAGATAGTTAAAAAAATATGAACAGATGTTTTGAAGATAAAGCAAAACTCATGAATGACTTCTTTGGGAAATACTGGCCCCTGGGAAATCCACATAGTATAGAAGTTAAGCACTCAGGCTCTGGGTCAATGATTTGAATCCCACTTACTAGCTAAGTAATTTTGAACAAATTACTTAAATCTCTTTAAATCCCAGTTTTCTAGTTGTATAGTAGGGATAAAATTATCCACCTCCTAGGATTACTGCATGGATTGAAAGAAGTAATCTACAAAATGTTCTTAGCTCAGTGCCTTGCATAGTAAGTGCTCAATGAATAGTAATAATTGCAATTATTCTTGATCTCTCCTGGCCATCACGCCTTCACTTGTCATCAACTGGGTACTGAATCTGTGCTACAGGCAATTTTCCATATGTGGGTTTTCTGCCCCAAATTTCCTTTACTGTTTGCATATCTTTATTTTTATCTTCTGGTATGAATATATATATATATATATATCTCACAGTAACGTTTATTATTATTCCTTAAGACTGTGAACATCTTGGCAGTCAGACCCAAAAGCCATACTCCTCTGATTCATTTGGCCTTACAAAATTAAAAGAATTTTTAATGTTTGTCGAAGGAATCTAAAAATTAAAGGAAAATCTGATGCAAATAAATCTCAGAATGCATAATACACAAACACAAACTATTTGAAAGCTGACACCTCAAATAGGTGAATAAAGGGGGACAATGAGAGGGTATTCTTTTGCTCCCCTAACATATTCGTGAGTTGAACCTTAGCTGTAGGTCTATTCTGTGTTTCCTAATCTCATCCATTCGACAATCTGTAATAAACTCTAGGTACATGCCAACCATACAAGGTGATGGGGACACAGAAAAAGAGACTAATGTCGGAATACAAACAAGTAGAAAGTTAGTAGATAATATGCTATGTAAACAATACCCAATAGTGTTTGTTTTTAATCCTAGAGAGGCTCCACAAATGCTGACTATATTGCCCCCACAACCAGCCCCCTTAATTCAGAGCACCCAGCAGCACCGCATAGGGGTGAGCACATCACATTACATGACAGTAACTTTATTGCTGTATGGTTAGCATGTGCCTAGTGTTCAGACTCTAGGTATGTGCTAACCACATCAAAATTTTTGTCTGCCAACAAGACAAGTGTTGAAACTCAGTAATAGCCCTTGTTTGATCTGATTTGCCAGCAAATACGTGCACACACAGGCCCAAAAACATGATTGGCATTCTGTTAATCTAGAGCAAAATACCAACTAGAAATACAGCTAGCAAACAGATCAGTATATATTTAACCTTTCTGGAGGTTGGTAAAAAACAGCCAATAGAAAATTTACTAAAATTACCCTCTCTAGAGAATACTTTACCCACAAAGATGTCCTGATTGATGATGCATCAATAGCATTATTGAGAAATTTAAAATGCTGTTGTGACTCAGAAAACTAATTCTCAAAACTTCTAAGCAGCAGCAAACATAGACTGAGATAAGCTTTCATTGTGTTACCCTATTTATAAGATGACAAGTCTCGATTTACTGGAAGTACATTAGTCATAACTCAGTCAGACACAACTTTTGGATAACTGGAGAATAGGGTTCTGTACCAATCTGTGCAACATTTTATCAATGATCAATCCTAGTCTTACACAAATATAGTATAAACAGCATCTGAAAAACAAGTTACTCAGCTGTCTTACAAACTGAAACAGTTTTTGGGAGGTGAAAGGAAACCACTGGGAGGGAGAGGGAGACGTAACAGAGTGATCTTCAAAGACATTTTACCAGTAAGGATGGTGGGATGGAGTTGGAATAGGAGGGAGGCAGGGGCTGGATTGAGCCAGAACTTTTGTATTTCATCTGAGTGTAATATACTGGTCCCAGGGTTACTCGGTGTGTACAGCATGGAGAAGAAATCTTTAGGAAACAAAATCCAGTACAAAAGTGTGGAAAAAAAAATAAGTATTTTTGAAAAAGGAAAAATAAAAACTATTTCTTAAATTTCGAAAGAATATATACTCCATGTTGAGAATATACATATTACTTACTGCTTGGAAGAGAGGATTTTCTTCTACCCATATTCTGCCCTTTTCCCTCTACTAATAGTTGACATGTATTATGTACTGAGCACAGTAACAAACCCTCTACATGTTATCTTTGTTACTCCTACAGCAAGCCTTCCAGGGAAGTACTATTAGTATTACCACCATCTCCATTTTACAGATGAGGAAATATTGTATGAATAATTTAGGCCAGACCTCAAAATTTAAAAATTGTATCTGGCATACTGTAGAGTTAATTTTACTCCACCAGCCTTTAAATAGAAAACGGTACAAAAATTAGCGTCTACCCCAGCCCCAAAGCAGCTACAAACCATCTTTTTACATCTGGCAACACTTTAACCTTCACATGCAACAATGTTTCTATGCTGAAATTAAGTGGGAGAAATTAGGTTAATAATGTTGTATCTTATTTAGTTTCCACAGTTTATAAAATTACAAAGAAAAGGGAGGCAGTTGGATGGCTTAGAGCATCCCTTTTGGGTTTAGACAGCCTAGGTTTGAATCTATACAGCACCACCAATAACTGCCGTGTGACCTTGGTCAAACTGCTTCAATCTCTCAGATTTCATTTCCTCATCTGTAAAATGGGGGTGATAATAATAGCACCTTCCTCAAAGACTTGCTGTTAAGATTTAAAAAGGTAATGTGTGTAAAGGGCTTATTACTGTGCTCCGTGCATAGAAAAAAGGTCAACAAACGATGGAGGGAGAACAGCCACATATGTAAGCTCATCAGACCAAAATATAAAAATAAAACTAAAAAGTCCATGTTCTGACGATCCCATTATAAAAAAAGAGAATTATTATTTGACTATATGCTAAAGACAAAACTCAAATTCAATCTATTCCTAATTTTTTCTTTTTTAGGTGATCAGTGCATTTGAGGTGGGCCAGAAAAGATGCTGCAGTGCATCTGTGACACACACCTAAAAATGGCTCCAGTCAAAAGCAGCATCTTAATTACCAACAGAGGAGGTTAAATCTACTTTTTTAACAAATGCAAGGAGGTAGGTTTTGGTGGGCGCTTAAGTATCACCCTATCGTTTTCATTTGCAGGAGTGAGCTATCGAGCACTTAATCTAAGAACCCCGTTTCTTCTAGTGCATTCCAAATGAAATCTTAGAGCACGGCCGCCTACTGTCCAATTCCAAGTACCCTAGCGAGGTATATGAATCTATAATATGAACCTAAGCTGAAGATCGGCCAATGCGGAAATCCGGGTAGCTTTAGGAGCCAGCAAACAGCAGGCATGTCGGAAAACCTCAAAACAAAAAACAAACAAAAAAAAAACTCCAATCAAGTTAAAACAAATGTACACCTCTTTAAGGGAAATTAGACGCATTCCTCTCGGGCAAAGGGAAAATTTATCCGTGTTCCCTATTGGGGCCCTCCCCCAACCATGCCCTTTTCTTTTAGTCCTAAGCGGGGTGGGGGAGCCTCGGCGGTCACACCGGTAACGCTACTGCTATCTCGCAGCGAGCTGCAGGCTGGGACGGACCACGCAGGCCAAGGGATGCAGAGGCCTAGGGTGCGAGCGACAACCCGAACCCTCCGCTGGAGTTGGGGCAGCACGTCCCTAGCGGAAGTAGGACTGCTCCCGATTCCCCCAAAGAGCCTCTCACCGAGTCAGGTCTTTAACCCGGGCCCCCACCGCCCCCACCACACACACACACACGGCTCCTTGCAAATTCCAGCCTCTCTACACACGGGGGAGAGCAAGGCAAGTACAGGCCCTCGATGAGCCCTGGAGTTGTTTGGGGGACGCATCGCCCACGCTAGGGGGGGGGGAAAGCGAGAGACCGCGCGCCCGCCTATCCGGTGGGATGGAAACTCCCTTTGGCTTCCCCCGCAAAACGCGCAAACCCCCGCGGGGCCCGAGCCGGGGTCTGGGTGGGAGAGACCGCCGGGTCCGGAACTCCCGCTGCAGACCACATGGGGCGGGTCTGAGCGCGGCTTCCCGCTCCCCGAGCAGGAGGCCGAGGCTTCCCCGGACACAGAGATGGTGGTCATCGAAGAGAAGGAAGGGGATGCCCGGGCCCCAGGCCCTCTCCCCGCGGCTCCTCCGTCCCCGGGAGCGAGGGTCGGGGGCGCTCCCACGCCCGCCCGCCACGATGGGGCCCGCTGTGCTCGCGGCTCCTCCGCCCTCGCTTCTTTCCTTACCGGCCAGGGTGTCAGGCTGAGTGTGTGTGCGCGCACTTCGAGGGTCTCCGCCGAACCCTGATCCGAGGAAAGGGGGAGAGGAGGCCAAGGGTGGGGGCGGCTGAAGGGCCACCGGACTGGGAGAAGCCGCAGCTGCGGACGGACAAACCGCCAAAGCACTTTCGCTGCTTCCCGAGACGGTGAGAGCGAGCGAGAAAAAGAAGCAAGATGGCGGCTAGCCAGCCCCTACGTATTACGTCATGCCGCGGCGTACGTAGGGCAAGTCTCCGCAAAGACCGCCCTCCGGCGCAGAGACGGCCGGGTCACGTGACGCCTTCGTGGCGGTGCAGCCCCGGCGGAAAGCGACGTTGCCACCTGCTGGACGGAGGGAGTTCCTGCAACCAGAGTTCTCGCTACGGGTAAAGATTTAGCCTGCAAATCTCTCCAGGACCTCTGGACTAGACCACGATTCCAGGTTGATACGCCTCACGGAAGCGAGGACTCTTGTATTGGGTGGATAGGTGTGTAAATTGGTTCACAACAGTTTGGCAGTGTGTGTCAGAATTAAACTATGCATAATCTTTAACCTTGATATTTGGCAATATCTTGATATTTTCCAGAAATGTACATATACAATATTCATAATACCCAAACCTGCCCGTTGATAAAGATATAGATAAATGCATTATGAAACATCTGTATTATGTAATATTTTGAAGCCATTAAGTTCAGAATAATATTTAACGACCATACACACACACACACACACACACACGCACGCATATTCATAGAAAAAAAACTCAAAAATGTGCTCTGAAATGTTCATTGTAAACATGTTAACAACAGTTATCTTACAGCAATCAGAATTTAAAAAAATATTTCATGTATGCCTTTCTATAATTCCCAGATTATATAATCAGAAAAGATTGTAATATGTAATGAAAAATTGTGAGTCATAAAAATGTTATGAGAAAGATGATAAATGTGTGCATACATATATAGTATATGCATATATATATATATATACATATGGTGTGTGTGTAATGTATATATATACCGCACTGTGTTTATTTAAGATTCAAAAGCTTTACAAATTTTGAGGGCTTTAGAATAAACAAGAACAGGTATGAATACAAGTTCTGCTAATTAATTGCTATGGAGTATGGGTAAGTTATTTGTAAGTTCCCTCAGATTCAGTTTTCTCACTTGTAAAATGGAGATAATAATACCTACTTCTCACATTTGTGTTATTCACACACAAAATATTTATTGAGCACCTACTATCTGTGCTAGATCCTGGGATACGAAGGTAAAGAACAGTTAAGACCTTGCTCCTTAATGAAACAGTGTAGTGATTCAGGTCAAATAACAGATGTGGATACATGACATGAAGGAAATAAACAGGATATCAAGATAAAAGAATAACCAGGAGGAAGGGCAGGAGGAATTTACTTTACATACGGTGGTCAGTGAGTTCCTTTCTGAGAAGGGGCCATTTAAAGCAGGACCTCAACAATAACAAGAAGCAGCTATGTGAAGAGCAGGTGAACAAGTGCTCTGAGCCAAGTGATCTGCAATGACAGATGCGCTGCTTTGGGAAAGGGTTTGGAGTGCTCTAGGGACTAGGAGAGGAGTATGTCTGGAACTTAGTCAAGAGATAGAGTGGCACAGGATGAGACTAGAAGGAGAGACAGGTACGGAGGGGCCGAGGAGGCTACGATAAGTTCAGAATGTCTTCTAGGTGCAGTAAAACACGATCAGAGAGTTTTAAGAAGGGGGTGGGGGGCGCTGATTTGATTTTACATTTTAAGGGTCTCACCACAACTACTGAGAGCAAGTGTGTAGAATGGGTTGGAGGGAGGTAAGAACGGAAGCCAGGAGCCCCACTAGGTAGTAATGAAGTAATTGCAGTAGCGAAGAATCACAGTAGCCTGGACTAGGATAGAGACAGTGGAGATGCAGAGAAGTACACAGGTTTGGTACATATAATAGTTTGGACCTAGAATATACTTGCTTGTGTCAGATGATCACTTCTAAATGGGGGGAGAGGGGGGGTGTGTGAAGAAAAGACTAGAATCAGTGACAACTTGTAGATTACAGCTTGAACCACCAGGTGGATGACAGTGACATTTATAAAGACTGTGGGGATGTGGGGGAGAAAAGGAAAATGGATTGGTTGGTAGGGCAATAAAAGTTAAACATTAAAAAAACTTGGAGGGCCGGCCGAGTGGCTCAGTTGGTTAAGAGCTCGCTCAAGAGTTTGAGCTCTGAGCAACAGTGGTTCGAGTCCAGCCCGAGCTGAGCAGCCGCTGAGCTGCCAACAGGTAGCAGGATGGCTCAGCTTAAAAAAAAAAAAAAAAAAACTTGGGAAAAATTAAATTTTGACCATGTGAAATTTGAGATGTTCGTGGGCTGTCCAAGTGTAGATTAAGTACACTGTTGACATGCATGTCTAGAGCTCAGAGGAGAGGCTGGGGTTGGAGATAGAGATTTGGGCTCTATAGACATGTGTTTCACATGTAAGTTTCATAGACGTGTGTTTAAAACAGCAGGTAGAAATAAGATCTCTCCGAGAGAGGGTTGAGAAAGAAGAAAAAAAACAACAGCCCCCAGGAGCAAGAATCTTTAGCCGTTTGGTGGAGGATCCAGCACAAAACAGTGAGGAGAATCCACAGATGGTGATGTCACAAAGGCCAGGAGAGGAGAGTATGACAAGAAGGGGTGAGCCATCAACTCTGTCAAGTGCTGCTGAGAGGTCAAGTCATAGGAAGAAAGAGCCAGCAGTGCCCATCGTACTTGGCCACCTGCAGGTCCCTGGTACCTTTTACCAGAAGTTTTGACGGAGCAGTGAGGGCAGAGTGCCCTATGGTAGTGAGCCGAAAAGGAGATAGATGTTGAGAGAGTGGAGGCGACAGGTAAGCGCTTCTTTCCAGAGATTGAACTCTGGAGTAGCTGGAGGGAATGTGGCGTGAAGAGAGACACTTGAAAGTACAGGAGACGGTAGGTCGTGTTCGTGTGATGATGGGAATGATACAGAAGAAGGAGGTGGGGAGCAACCCTGGAGTAGAGAGAAGGAGAACTAAAGGAGTCAAGCTCATGGGCAGTTCTGAAGGGCTGGGTCTGGGACACTGATGCAGGGTTCACCTTTGAAGGAGAAGTAGGCGCAACTCTAATGACGATGGATAATTTGATGGTGGGGACATAAGGGAAGTCCCATCCATGGCTTCTATTTTCTCACAGAAGTAGGGGCAAGGCAATGTGCTAAGAGGGCTTAGTTGGAGTTTGAGGCGAAAAAAGATCCAAAAGTTGTCTCAGCGTCAAAAAGTGAACCTACTGTAAGGAATCGTGCAGGCCCGACATGCTCTGCGGAGAGCACTCTGGAAGTTCGTGATCATGGATGTAAGCTGTGCCATTCAGTTGGTTTATATGATTTCTCCAGCAGCGTCCAGCCTCGTTACAGCTGCGGAGAAGACAGACCGTCAGGTGTCCGCCATGCTGGGTCTGACCAGGCAAGTGTGATGTAGAGAGGTGAGGGGTTAAACGAAGACAATACCGTGTGTGAAACAGGGTGGATGTATAGTAAATGGTAGCTTGTGTCCACGTTATGAATGCTCTATGGTATATTTTGAATCTGAGGATTCCTGCCTCGTCTCCTGGTCTCAGCTGTCTTCCCCACTGCTGTGTTCATGGAGTTGTCACCGTCACAATGTTAGAATAAGTAAAACAATGCAGAGAAGTCAAGTCCAGGCACTTGCTCCTGTGCTTTAGACCGTATCCAGGGTCTTTTGAAATGGAAAAGCTGCCATGGGGTCATTGCCCAGGGGAAGTCCTGCAGACGCCCTCAAGAGCACACAAAAGCATTACTTTGGTCAATTTTCCTCTAGGGTCTGGTAATGGTAATAAGCTCCAATGAGCTCACATTAACCAATGTCATGAGACTGACATCTATAACCAGAATATTCATTTATTAATTTCCAAGAACTGTAATGTATGTGCCTGAAGCCCACCAAGCCAGTGCGTTTTCTATGTAGACAAACCTACTCAGGAAACCGAAGGCAGCATCAGCCGGTTGCTGGATGAGCACAGATTCAGAACACGTGGAGTTCTGTGCATAGACTGTTCTTGATCCATCTTTCTCCAGGACAGGATGCTTTTGTCCCAAAGAGAGAAATGCCCGATTTCCAATGGCTTCAGCTTTCTACACGGATCTCCAGTACTGGAGGGACGTCCTGCTGTGTTGTTGATTTGGCTCCTTGTCTCCTTGACAGCAGTTGGGTGGGCACTGGCCTGAAAGTGCCCTTCTGTGAGCCTTTCTCTGTTTCCATGGCTACCCGGACCTCTTAGCAATATTCTTTCAATAAAAATCAAGTTACAGTCAAGTCAGGCCGGTTTTTATTTTAAAGGTGACTTTGTTTATTTGTCCTCTTATCCATTGTGTGTGATCTTAAAGTTAGGCTCTCAAAGAGCAGTCTTATTTGCCATATTTCAGGGGAAATCGGGCTGAAATCTTCAGGTATTGGTACAATGTCCAAGGCCAAATAATATTCTTTTAAAATTTACTTTGTTTTGGATTATTTACACCTCTCCTAATACTCCTTCAGTATAAATAAATTTGTCATAACAAAAATGTTTTCCTGACAGATTGAATGAAAACTTGTCCTCACTTTCCAGTTCTGCTTTTTAAACAACAATTTTAGAGTAAAATTATTAAATTGTCAATTGGTGGTATAAAATCAGGCAAACTAATTTCTTATTGAAAACAAATGGATTCTCCAAATAATATGGCCTATTTCCTTTGTGATTGCCCATCCTTATCAGTTAATGGTTTTATTGAATTTCCACCCTTCTCGTTTTGGGATTGATTCAATAAACCTGTAAGCACTGAAGATTTATGGGATATAGGTTTCCCCAATATCCGAAATTAAAGTGTTCCTGTGAAACCTTTCATAAGCCAAAATGGGTAAAGTGAAGAAGCAATTCCCATTCATTTATATGGAAACAATCTTGAGGGTTCCCAGATCCCGAGAAAAACCTACTAAATAATACCAAATATGCTTAATTACGTCCAGTTTTACACTAAGCTAACACCCTTACCAGCTTTCGTGGTCTTTTCTGATACCTTAGGACACATCTTGCTAACGGATGCACAAAATAAAGGGAGATAAAGCACAGCTGCTCATAGACACAGTTCAAACCCTGGCAGCCAGGTGCTGATCCCCAGGGAGGGAGCTGGGCGGGGCCTTCTCTCGCTGCTCAGGTGTGCGCTGCCTTTAGACCGCTTGCTGCCAAACAAATGCAGAACACCATTTTCACTTTCGCCTTTTTTCTTCAAGGCAAACATCCTCTTCGGATTTATTTAGTCAAAAACAGGTACTAATGTGGGTCTTTTGTAAAAGCTACGTGAAGTAATGTGAACTTTCAAAAAGCTGGGGATACCTACCTGAAAAATAAAAGAACCGATGAAGGGATCATGCTTTATTAATAGGTTTATGTGCACGTGACCATTTTGGTTTCTTCTCACCAGTGGTCCAGAAAATCATATTTAGTAAAACTGTGAAACACTGTAGGCCTGATGCAATGAAAACCGTAATACCCAAGTACTGTATGAAAGTGTAATCTTATTTTATGAATGTCAACAGTTATTGTAACCATGCTAATAAAGAGAAAAAAAAGATTGCCAGTGCTTTGAAAAATAACTTTGGTCTACTTATAAGAGAGTATATAGGCTAACTAAACTTTATATGTGTTATATATAAAATATATGTAAAGTAAGGTAAATATTTCTGTTATTGTTCAGTCTATTATAAAGTGGCTCAGGAAACCCTTTTTTATAATGGAATAAAAGGCACCTTTTGGCTGAAAGTGGTACGCATTGATCACAGGTCGCATGTTAATGAGGTTTACTATCCACCCAGAAGTTTCTCAGCTGAGAGGACACACTAAAATCCTGGAGCCGGTGGACCCGAGTCAAGGGGGTGTGGCTTCCTTAATAAGCAATGTCTGAGAGCCCTGGGAAGAAGGGAGGGGGAGAGCGAGAAGGTGGAGGAGACAGACTCGCTCGCTCATTGCTGGTTCTGTCTAGGCTGGAAGCTCACCCCAGACAGGAAGTGAGTAATAATAAAGGTCAAAGAGTACGGGAACGGGGGTGGGTCTAAGGAATGCAGAGCAGAAAAGGCGACAGAGGAAAGTAGCCAGGTGGTGAGGATACAGAATAGGTGGTTTCTTAACTGTTTAGGCCACAAAATAGAAACTTGAGATATTGCTGATGGATATAAGTACAGCATTCAATAATGACCTGTAACTTTGGTTGTTCTTTTTTCTTTTTTCTTTTTTTTTAAAATTTAAGATATATATATATTTTTTTTAAATTGGGGAACAGTGTGTTTTTCCAGGACCCATCAGCTCCAATTCAAGTAGTTGTTTCAATCTAGTTGTGGAGGGTGCATCTCAGTGGCCAATGCGGGGATCGAACCGGCAACCTTGGTGTTATGAACCCTGTGTTCTAACCACCTGAGCTAACCAACCGCCCCTGCCTGTAGCAATTCTTGGGGTATAAGGTAGTTTTTATTTTTTTGCTGCCCAACCAAGTACATATACAATGTATAAATGAAACCACCCAGTTTTACATTTTTTAATGCTCCATTAGTAATTAAGAAGCATAAGGTTGGTAGTACTTTTTTTTTTTATGGCATTGGGACAGGGTTATTTTTGGATAACTTCTAGACTTCGGATGAAAAAGAGAATTTCATGTGTTACAGAATATCAGTAGTCCATGGTTCAGATTTTGTTTTTTTTTTGTATTCTCCACTCTGATTTCTGCTGGGGTTAATGAAACAGTTATTTCAGAAATATTTCATTGAGTCACTGAGTCTCAGTGAGATAATTGCTTCAAATGGGAATTAGTAGCATAGTACTCTAGGGAGGGGACCATTGTTAACTTTATAGTGCAGAGCCTTGCTAGGAAGAAGAGAGAAGAGAAATAGTGACTGAAAGATGACTGAGAAAAGGCTTCTCAATGTATTTAACAGCCTGGGTAAATTATAGTGAAATGAAATTCTCTTCATTTCAATATTCAGTATCACCTATTGGAAACTTTCAATTGTAAAGTTTTAATCATTGTAATGATTACTAAAATAGTGCCACCTGTTAGGTGACCGGTGACCAGGACACACCTGTTCAACTTTCAGAAGCTACTATGGTGATGCATCATCCCAGTTCGCAAGCGACTATCGTGGTTTTGATAATTCCCATGACTCAGGAAATACTGCCTAAAATCCTTAAGTAATAAATCCTCAGTAATTTGGTCCATCTGATACTTAAGTAACTAGATTACTGATTTGGAGAGTGGACTCCAGAGCAGGCCCTGGTACAGCTGAGGCTCTAAGGGCTTATTAGGATGAAGGGCCTTGTTAACAGGTCATAACTAACTGTTGTCATCTTGTATGAGGAGGAATTTCCCTTAAATCACCTTAAAGGGGAATTTTGCTTTAAAGAATTAGTGTCCATCTTGCATGTAAGCCTTGTATAGAACTTTATTGGGTCACAGAAGTGACTTAATGACAGGGGAAGATTTGGCCTTTTTCTCTAAGCAGATCACAGAGCATGAATGGAATGGGAAATCTGAATGCATTTCTCCAACTGTCTATTTGTTATTTATAAGTGTCATGACATATATCATAAATTGGTGTTACTTGCTTTTATTTTTAATATGGGACATTTAACTTAATATATGCTATATTTGTGTTTTTCCTCCAAAAAATACTTATTAAGAACCTATGATAGGGCCGGCCGAGTGGCGTGATGGTTAAGAACTGGCTTGGGACGCCAGAGGGTCCGGTTCAGATCCCACATATGAGGGCCAGTG
>NW_017731356.1:3255137-3259596 GCF_001890085.2 Hipposideros armiger | reverse complement strand
AAAAAGAACCTATGATATACCAGGCATTGTGCCATCCACAGAGGATATAAAAATAAGACAGTCTACACTCCTGCTCTCAGAGTGTTTATAGTCAAGTGGGATGGGAGAGGGGTGGGGTTAAAAAAAATTATAAGCCATTATAACTAAAGGAGATAAATGCTCTGATGAGGGAATTAAAAGGTACCATGTCAGCCAAGAATAGGTATCATCCCAGACTTGCAGGGAGGGCTGGTCAGAGAAGATGAACCCTAACATTTTATAGAAATTAGCTGCACGTGTGGATGTGCCGTAAGAGTGAGTGACTGAGTATGTGTGCATATTGGGGAAGGTATGGCAGCATGTGGTAGAACAATGTTTTGGGACAGGAGCACAGGCGATCAGAGACCACAGCCTTATCAACTGAATTTGGATTTTACCCCGGGGGCCAAAAGGAGTCTTTGAAGGAGTGTAAATGGAATGTCTGCTGGTCTAGGTAAAATTTGTGAATTTCATTGACAATGCACATGAACTAGAGCTCCAGGTATATTATTTCTCAGTCATGTTTTTCTTTCAACAAGTATTAATTGAGCATGTACTATGTACCAGGCACTGTACTACCTGCTAGGGATATGAATGGTTAGTGTGTAAAGCATTTATTTAGCTGAAATGGAGAGAGAGGTTTGCCTGGGCACAGGAGCAGCTGTTTTAGGAAATCATGACAATCCAAGGACTAGTCAGAGTAGGGTTTGAATCCTGCACTGTGAGTGGAAATTGTTTTTATTTCCACAGAAACCTCATCATTATCATCTTAAGAAACTGGGGAATTATTCCTGCAGTGATGTGATTTAAAAAGTTGTTACCAATCTAAGAAACAAGTGTCCTGTGTCTTCGGGAGAGGGCCACCGACGGAGCGGGGTGGGGGGTGGGGAGGACTCTGAGATAGGCTGCCTAGATCTCCCTTTGGGAATGCTGGCTGAGAAGGCTCCTCAGGGACCAGCCCTCATTGGGGACTGCCTCATCTAAGGAGAGCTTGCCCAAGGTCACTCACTCCTCCTTCCAGAGCCCCCCCCCTCCCTCCAAGGACTGATTGGTGTGGAGGTATGAAGGCCTGGCCCTTTCACCTCATCTGAGCACTATTTTAGGGGACATTTTTGGTTCCAGAGCTCCATGTAGGGACTGTATGTAGATCAACTTCACAGTTGAAATCTGCTTTCTTTCTCCCCCTTCCACTGGTTTTGATCCCAAAGCAGTCTAATTAAAGTTCTGCATGCAAATTTTCATCTGTTTTTCAGGGAACCCAAACTGCACACCATCATCTATCCAGCTTACTCAAGCCAGAAACCTGGAAAATACCAGACTCCTTTCTCCCCTTTATCCTGAATACCCCTCACATCCGATCAATTCCCAACTTCTTATTTTCCTTCATTCCAATTGCCACCATCATAATCCCATTCACCGCCACCCTCATCGAAGAAAACGATTTTGGTAGCTGTTCATTTGTCTTCCTGTCTTTATCTTAGTCTGGATTAAAATAACTTATTTTTAAAAACAATTATTATATGTAATAGACTTTTTGAGGTGTATTTGACATACAGTATGCTACATATATTTAAAGTATACAAGTGGATACATTTTGACACATGTATATATACCTGTGAAACTATTACCACAATCAAAATAATAAACATATCACCAATTTTATTGTTTTTAAATTACAAAAAGCTGTGCAAGCTAGTTGTAAAAAAAAATATATATATATATACACACACACACACACACACACACACACATGCAATAAGATCCCTTGGGGTAATAATCTTTTAAATGTGAACCTCAAGAGGCTTCTTCCTTGTCTTAAGCTCCTTTAATTGCCTCAATTGCCTTTGCATAAAGATAAAAGTCTTTACCTGGAGGCCCATCTGGTCCCCCACCCTCCTTCCCAGGGTTCTCTGGCAGTACTGCATCTGAAACCAACACTATGTGAAGCATTGCCCCTCCTACCTGAGGGCCTTTTCCCGCTATTTTTCCTCCATCTACTTCTCTTTTCTATCTTCTTTTATCCCTTCTTCTTCATAACCTTAAATACGAATGAATATTTTCAATAATTGCTAATCAATGGTTTTTGAGTGCTTGCTTTTTGTCAGGTTCTGTGCTCTGCATACATTGCATCCCTTCACCGTCACAGAACCTGTCATTGTCAGTATTGTCCTTATTTTGCGGATGAGGAACTGTAACTGCCCCCAATCACGCAGCCAGGAAGCGAAGGTGCTAGGTTCTGGGTTCCACTGCTTGCTGAATCCTTAGACCAAGGTCAGTTCCTGGTCCCAGGCTCCTGTGCACCACCTTGCAGTTCTCCCTTGCAATATGCATTTCACTCACTGTTAAATGTCTGGCTTCCCGATTAAACTAGAAGGTGTATGAAGACAGAGATGGAGTGTGAGCTGCATCTGTGCCAAGCCCATTAAATGCTCACTGCATCTTTCTTCAGTGGGTGTTGAATGCAACGTAATGGCCGCTGCACTCTGGATAGTAGCTTAGCAGCAACAGCTTGGATTCCGGAGTCAGAAAGAAGAGAAGTTCAAATCCAAACTCTTTCCATGTACTTCATATAACCTTGAGCTGGTATTTAACCTCTGTGTGCCTCAATTTGTTCACCTATAAAATAGAGATAACACTTGTCCCCTCTTGTAGAATTTCTCTGAGGCATGAACAAGATGATTTCAAAAAGTTCCCAGCACAGGAGGTGGCACATCCTTTTTTGGTCTTTCCAACTTCCAATGTAAACTATTTCAGAGCAAGTATGGAACCTTGTAATCATTTTGTATCCTCGACTGTGCCTGGCATATATGGAGTCTATTACAGTAGGTAGCCCACAAGTAGTTATATTGTCTATAGTGTTTCTGTGGGGCTGGGGTTCATGATTTCAGTCTCCCTACTTTACAAGTCAAGGGGTAAATAAAGCAAGGTTTTCTCAGCTGAGTGGGATTGTTGGCTGGTGGCTCGGGGTGGGATGGGGCGAGGCAGCATGGGTCAGGGTGGGGTCAGCTTCTGTCTGGGACAGACAGTGCAGGATGCAAAATACTTAGAAGATCCTGGACCTGTAGACCTTGGATGTGGTCTGAGCCCCTGGAGTTGTTAATTTCCAGTTTTGATTCATTTATTCATCCTATATTTAACACATTTATATAAAACTCTATATAGGTTGAGTGCCACCCTAGGTACTCTGGGCAGTGATTCTCACACACTGTTGGCGCTGGCCACAAAAAAATCACCTGTGGAATTGATAAAATTACAGATTCTTGGGTCTCACATTCTGATAAAGGCCTGGAGTGGTCCTGGGGACTGTGTTTAAGAAAAACTCTTCATGTGATTTTTAGTACATGATTCTGGGAAAGCAGACATACAGAAGGCACTGTCCCTAGTCACAAAGATAATTGGAACACAGGTAATAAGGAAAACTTAGTTGTCACGTGGGTGTTTTTTGTTGTTGTTGGTTGGTTGGTTGGTTGGTTGGTTTTGGGCTCTGGGTAAGATGGATTTATTTGCCCATATCATCCATACTGCAAAATACAGCCTGAGGCTTTATAGAAAGTGTCGAGTGATACTGTTTTATTCATGTTACCATTGTTGGGAGGGAAGGTATATCGGTAGAAAAATATGTGGGTGATAGAATGTGTTTATACACAAGCTAGTATGTAATTAGGAGCATACATGATAACAAACTCTATTTGGGTCTAGTGAATTCCAGACCAGGAAAAAATGAGATAGAATTGCCTGGAGAGGTATGACTTACCGAGTAGGCTGTTTAGAAGAATCAGGACTCATATGTCAAAGTATCGGCAAGTGCCTTTCTATCAATATTCAGAAAATGCCCCCCACCCTGCGAACAGTCCTGTAGCTTCTCTGAAAGTTGGGAATGGGGGTGAAGTAGGGATGCTGGATGTCGCGACCCACCAACTCAGCATGAGCCCTGAAGACAAATGTATAGATTTGGAACAGCAGAAAATGTGCCAAGGGAAGAGCAAAGGCCTAGATAAGTAAAAGCTTTTCTCCTAGTCCATTCTAGGATATGGAATAACACATATCCATTGCATTTCACATAGTCAGGAATTTAATAGTGGCTATGTTGGAAATGTTTGTTTCCAATGTTAAATCCAATCAACAAATATTATTGAGCACCTGTTGTATGGGAAGGTCTTTCTAAATATTCCTATAAAAATAAAAACACTTAGTTTAACTCTAAGTTTACTCTGAGCCAAATGTTTTACGAGCTATCTCAACATGTCTGTTACTAGTGTCTACTTTCAGTATGGAGGGTAATGTGACCGGCCACCCAATTGCCATTTATTTGGTTTGTTGTGTGTGTGATTTTTACAGTTGTAGGTGTGAGTCTTAGGGTGTTTTGTACTATTTCTATGTGGCAGACAATTGAGTGATAGGACCGACTATTAACACAGGGCTTTCTATGTGACTAAGTTAG
>NW_017731356.1:3251842-3252877 GCF_001890085.2 Hipposideros armiger | reverse complement strand
TTCTGTCTTTGTGAATTTCTTTCCTCTAGGTACCTCCTATAAGTGTCTGGCTTATCTTACTTAGCATAATGTCTGTGAGGCATGTTGTAGCACGTGCCAGGGGTTCATTCCTCTTTAAGGCTGACTAATGCTCCATTGTGTATATAGCACCACAATTTGTTGATCCAGTCATCTTTTGGGGGACATTGGGGTACTTTCCACCTTTTGGCAGCTGTGGGTGATTCAGCTATGAACATTGGTGTACACAAATTATGTACCTGTTTTTGTGTCCCATTGTTATATTCCTGGTTGCTTTGTACTTTTCCCAGGAGGTTTAGGATGCCGATTTCCACAGCTATGACTATCCTGGAATTTCCTTGGAAGCTGCATTTTAAAATAAATATTCCAGATATTCTTACGATTGGGTAACTATGAAAAACACTTTTTTACTATTTCTGTCTGAGTGAAATCAAGTCAAAATAACATCAAGGATAGTCTCTAAGAAGGAGAAGCACCCATAAATCTGGGTGATGTTGGGAGCAGGAGAAACACAGGTGACAAGAGGCAGGATGGGTGCTTAGGAGAAGGTTAGACACGCAGGAGCATTGTTCTATTAACCTCCATCTGCCACAGTGGCTGCTTATTTGAGTCTCTGTGCAGGCGGAGATAGTGTGAGATAGATCGGCTATAATTGCCTAATTCCACTTCCAGGCTGACGGTACCTACGGAAAATCCGTATTTGGCTCTGCTTTACAAGAATGCCCAGCTGAGCTCAGCATGTCCTCCGTGCATCTGCTGACATTCATATTTTGGACCCCCCAGGCTATGTCAGAATTAACTGTGGGTGCTTGTTTTTAATATCATAATTTTAAAATTTGTAAACTTGTTGTTAAAACCTTGTAAAGGATGCCAAGAGTGACCAGGTGGTCTAAATTTACTTCGTGTACGAGTCTTAGGTTTGCAGCAAGGGAATAAGTGAGTGCCCACAGGGGTAAGCTTGATGATGTAAGCAAACAGTAGTCATGGGAACATCTCTGAGGCGGTGAACTGCTGTTC
>NW_017731356.1:3240146-3249782 GCF_001890085.2 Hipposideros armiger | reverse complement strand
TATCTGTTTGTGTAATAAACTCCCAACAGGATATGCCAAATAACTGCCACACATTCTCTATTCCTGCTGGACTGAAACAATTAGCCTGGATTTTTTTTTTTTTAAGAAAGATTGGCATCTGAACAGTCACCACTTCACAGACTTATTTATACATGCTTTTTCTTGTTTGTTTGTTTCCATTGAGGGGAGCTGGGGAAAAGCTGTTATCAGCAAAGATAATTTAAATCTCTCAGTAATATTTTTTAAAAATTGAAAGAGAAAAAAAAATCCTTCTTTATACAGGTTAAAATCTAGCTACTAATTATGTTGACAGTAAAAAATTAAGCTTAATTTTTTTTTTTTACTTTCAACATTGCTTTTCAAATGTGGGTTTCAAACAGAACGGTTCACACAATTTTCCTTTTCATGCATTTGTGTTGATGGACACTGAACCAATCAATGACTTGTGCTTGTGTAGTTGATATAATTCAGTTTTCTAGGATAATGTTTTCATGTCCTTTTCCTTAGCACGTGACTTGAATATGTGGCCATTTTTCTTTTTGCACTGTTTGTTGTATAATCCCAAGAGACTATTAACCACATTAGAGATGCCTTGAGGTAAACAGTAAACCACATTTATGTAAGAGATAAATTGCCACCAAGGCTTACTGTAACAAAAGTTTATAATCAATGAAACAGGCCTCTGAGGTCGCCAATAGAATATCCAGGAGATTTTCTCCTGAAAGAGTTGAAAAAACTTCTAAGAATGGGGAAATCATCTGAAAATGAGTTATTATTGGGGGGGGGGCAAGTCTATATCATAAAAACATACATGATAAAGCATGTTTGGCACACTAGCAAGAGCAAAATGGGTTTGGAGATATCATAATAGTGATGGCATTATTAATTAATACAAACGTCCTGGAAATCCTTTAAATAAAAACGTAGATGTCCACTATCTCATTGTTATTTTAACTCCCATTTTTTTGATTACTGGGGAGTTTGAGCATCTTTTCATAGATTTATTAGGTATTCCGATTCTTCCTTCTGTGATTTGCCTGTTCTAATTCTTTGTCCAATTTGATATTGAATTTCCTGCCTCTTACTTGTTGATATACAGGAGTTCTCTGTATATTCTAGATACTAATTCCTAGAGTTTTAGAGGTGGCAAGCATATTCTTCTGGTAGTTCCTTGTCTGTTAACTTTGCTTAGGATGTTCTTCTTCGAAAAAAAACCCCCGATTTTGATATACTGAAATCCACACATTTTTCTCCCGAATGGCTTGTGGTTTTTAGGCTTTCCTTACTACTTCTCTGTTTCAAGGTCAAAAAGATATTCTTCTACACTGTCCTTATCTTTTTTGGTTTCCATTTCAGATTAAACTATCTCTTACAGTTAGCATTTGCATGTGGTGTGAAGTAGGAACCCAGCCATGTTCTCCTCCATGTAGTGAGCCAGCTCTCCCAGCACCATTTCCTAGATAACCTATCTTTTCTTCATCAATCAGAGATGCTACTGCTATCAAATGTGAAGTTTCCATATACACGTGAGTCTATTTCGGGTCCCTGTTTTAGTCTATTGATCTATTTGTCTATTCCTTTGCCAGTATTAAATTATTTTCATTGCTGTGGCTTTTTGTACTTCATGTTCTTTAAGAGAAATCCTCCATCTTTGCTCTCTTTTTCAAAATTGCCTTAGCTGCTTGTGTCTTAGCTATTTTTTAAATACTTTTTAGAATTGTCACATTTTTCTCAAAGTCATGCTGGGATTTTGACTGAAAATGTGTGATATGTATGTGTTATTTTTAAAAGCACCAGATTTCTACTGGTAAGCTATTCTACATCAACACAGTATTCTGTCTTTTCTGGCTTTATTTTATGTCTTTAAATAGGATTTGTAAGACTATTTTTAGGACTCTCAAGGATGGAAATCATTAGAGATGTGTTTAAAGATACATTTACAGGAGTGTAGTGAATATTTGGAAATTGTCCACATGTCCAATAACAGAAGAATGGTTAAATAAATTGAAAATGGTTTGATGGATGCATTCATAGAAAATTACGTCAATAAAAACCATGCTTTTAAAGAATCGTTAATGACGTGAGAAAAATCTTCTTGGTATCATATGACATCATTAGTTGGTGAGATTATAGGGATTTTAAATTATCTTTCTTATACGTTTTGGGGTATATTCCAAATTTTCTGAAATGAACATGTTTTATTTTTATAATAACTTTTTTTTTCTTTTAAAAAGCTGTTGGAAGCAAACAAGTTAAGCATTTGCCATCTGACTGTATAAGAACATGGGAAATGTCTCGTCTCTGACTCAGCGGGTGAGCTCATTAAGCAAGAAGCGATAACTCAGATAAAAATTTCCTGGCTTGATTCTACCTGCTGCTTCTTCTGGGACGCCTCACAGGTTTTGAGGCTACCTGACTCAGCTAAGCATGAGTCAGTGCAGTTTCACACATTCACTTTTTCATGGAACAAATATTTAATAACCTGCTGCTGTGTAAAGCGCTCTGTTAGAGCCCGTGAAGATGAAGGGATGAGTAAGTAACCTCAGCCGGGAAGGGATTTAGCCTGGCATACGAATATTAAGATCAAGGATTTGAGTGAATGTCAAGCCCACCCTCTGTGCCAACTCTCAATTCTTCTCTGCTCCCGTCACCCTAGACTTTTTCTACTTCTCCCATGCCGGTCCCTCACTTGGAATCATTTTTCCCTCTTTATCCACTGATAACAATACTGTGTACCCCTCACAGATCTGGCCCCCCTTCTTCCTCTGACGTTCCACCAGCACTTTCAGTGTAGCTCAAACTTGGCTCGTACTTTGTGCCCTCTTGCTTTGGCAAGATGGAGGGATGATTGTTGTCTGCATTAAATATTGCATTTCTGGTATTCATGGGCAGGGAAAACGGAAGTTCAAGCACCTATTTTTAGACCAACACACCCCACAACACTTTTCCCCTTGTGATGTCAGTCGGCAGATAGGAAAATTGGAAAACGCTGACCTGGCAAGTACAGGTGGTCCACTGGCGATAGGCTACCTGTGACTGTTTAAAAAATTCTGCCGGAGAGATTGTCTGATTTCGTTGAGACTGAGGGGATATTTATGGAGACTTGAGGGGATTCACAGAATGATGATGCCATCAGGAGCTGAACAAACGGGGCCCTCCTGGGATTTGAAGTTGAAATTATCCCCACTTTCCCCCACCGTGAAAGCAGCTCAAGACTTCTGATAACCAACTCCCAACCTCTGTGATCCAGCTGCGAGGCGAGAGAAAAAGGAAAAGTTCCATACCTCCTCCCATCCACTGTCCCCTTTGTCAAATGGCGTTCCCATAAACCCATCTATCTCTAGGGACTCCCTGTCCAACGTCCAAGACTTCCCAGAATGCTCCTCTCCCTGCTCATGTCAGCAACTTACCTGACCCATTCTAACATCCCAGGCAACTTTATCTTTACTATGCCTCATGAAGGCCGCTTGGGACCTTGGAAGAGGACTCGGTACAAAGGTTAGCCATGCATTTGTAGTGACATGTTACTAGGGAATTTCCTGTATTTGTTGTTGAGTAGGGACCTTTGTGCACTGCAAGCATGTTGGTGCCTAGTGCTTTACTGGAGACAGGAGGGGGAGTTTACCCAGAGGCTGTGGGGAGATTTTTTGTCCTTTGGGAGATGTTTCTCTACATTATATGATGACTCCTCGGGATAAGCTCAGCAATAACAATAACACGTGTGCTTCTTATCTCAGACCCTTCCCCATTTCCAGCGCGCGAATCCTTCCATTCTCATTGCCTTCTCCTGAAGCAGGTGCTATTATTGCCCTATTTGGCAGATAAAGAGAGGGTAAGTAACCCAGACAGGTTAAGTAACGTGCCCAAGGTCCACAGGTAATAAACGCTCTTGACCACTATGCAGTGTAAAGAACACATCAATGTCAAGCAAGTTTTTTAAAAAAAAATATATATATATGTAAATATGTATGTTGTGGTAAGAGCCCTTAACATGCGATCTCCCTTGTTCCAGGATTTTACTGTCCAGTACAGCGTTGTTATCTGCAGGCACAGTGCCATACAGAAGATCTCTAGAACTTTTTCATCCTGCATAGCTGAAAACTTACACCCGTTGTTGTTGAACAGCTCCCCATTTGCCCCTCCCTTTAGCTCCTGGCAATCACCGTTCTATTTTTGGCTTCCAGGAGTTTGACTGTTTTAGATACCACATTGTCGCATGTTGCAGGATTCCCTTCCTTTTCAAGGCTGAATAATATTCCATTGTATGTCTATATCATGTTTAAAAAACCCAGTCATCTCTTGATGGACATGTAAGTTGTTTCTACAGGTTGGCTCTTGGAAACTGCTGTGGTGAACATAAGAATATTAATATCTCTTCAAGATCCTGATTTGGCCAACAGATAATATGAAAAGATGCTCAACATCAGTCATCATCATCAGAGAAATGCAAATTACAACCACAGTGAAATATCACCTCACACCTATTAGGGTGGCTATGATGATCAAACAAAAACAAAATAAAAACAAAAGACAGGTGCTGGTGAGGCTATGGAGAAACTGGAACCCTTGTGCAATGCTGGTGGGAACTCAAAACGGTACAGCCACTGAGGAAAGCAGTATGGCGTTTTTTCCAAAAAAATTAAAACTAGAACTATTGTATGATCCAGCAATCCCACTTCTGGGTATCTGTTTCAGCAAGTTATTTAAAGGTGCGTTTAATTCTGTCCAACTCTATATTGCTTTAACCATCTGGGTGGAGTTATTTCAGCATTTCACACCCCATTTCCTTTTATGGAAAACAGCACATACAAAGCAGAGGACTCAGAAGTCTTTAGTGACATAATAAGAATAGACCGCGTCGACGTTAAACATTGTGTTACAATACCAGCTGAACCTGAAAGTTAGGTAGCGGTTTTAGGAGAAATTAATGTTGTGCAAAGACACTGGCTTGTTTCCAGACACAGCCTTATCACCTACAGGTGTGTCTCTGGCCCATATTTTTGTAATTATTTCCTGTTTTCCCTTTCTTCTTGCTCACCTGAGCTGAATCACTTAGATAACAGACATTTGCCTCTCCTGCCAAGAGATGCCAGCCAGGAGCTCAGCAGTGCTCAGTGCCAAGAACCCGGCCGAGACCCAATTTTAAAGTTGAAACCAGTCAGCACGATTGTGTGCTAATCTAACCATGGGTGCAGGTGCTAGGTGGATGGAGATTGGGTTTTAACCAGAGCCAAGTTTTGCCTCCCAAAGAAGAAAAATCAAGAGAGCTCAGGGCGGCTGGTGTATACGAGGGGTGATTGTGATGCTGGGCCATAGAGTATAAACTAGGAGAGCAGAGAAATGAACATGCCACTGGCCAGCGAAAGCGGTGAGGCTGAAGGATTAATGAGCTGGAAAGCGGTGCTCTGAGATCGGGATGCCTGAAGCAAAGCTTTCAGAGACAGGAAGTGGTCATCGTGATGAGGAAGTCAAAGGCCCGAGGAGCCCAGGCACTGGTTGGCTAAGATATTTGGTGGTGGTTGTCACCAAGGTCACTGTTGTGCTACAGAGAAACCCAGAAAATCAGGAGCTTCAGATCTTCAAAGAACAAGGGCGAGTGATTGGAGGTTGATGGATGATGGTACAATGAAGAGGTGGTGGGCACCAGAGTTTAATACCCTGTTCTTTAAAGAGTTGCATCCTGGGGTGAGGAGCAGGGAGGCGAATTGGTTTTTATGTGAGAATGAGGAGCAAAAGAGACGTTTCTCATCTCTAGGCATTGTGACACGTTGAATATGAAAAAACAAGACTATTTTCTTGAGAAGTACCCAGGTGTAGCAGTGTGCACATAGGGGTTCTGGGAAGCACATAGGGAACACTTAGAGCAGTGTTTGAGGATACAGGGCTCTGCTGATGACATTTGTGAGTTCCACAGGACACGGTAGAAAAGTTTGTGTGGTTCAGGGATGGTGGATGATTGGGCCAGTCAGCTGTGTCCAGTGTCCAATGGGGAGAAGAGTCTCGTGATGATGGATGGCCTGGAGGCTTGGACTTTGGTGGGTCGATAGGGAGGTGAGGCATGCTGACACTGGTCCTCAGGGTCTCTTAGGAGACAGTGGGTGATCTGTTCATTCTAGCCTCTCTCTCAGGTTTGGACTCCCAGGTCATTTCTGATGGTAAGGCTGTGGGAGGGTCTATTACCAGGAGCTCCTGACAAATCCTCCCTAATCCTCCCTCCTAATATCCATTATGGTGCAAAACATGCCTGTGCATCATCATCCTGACCGCCCTGTGCTGGTGGACACTCCTCTTTATCAGCACCTTTGTTAGAATGTGTTTCTTAGATCAGAATATGATATTCTCAGTGGGGGCTGGGAAGTGTAGAGTGCCCTCCACTTGTTACCTCCTTTGATTTAGATGCTGTTCTTACAATCATCCACCTGTCGGTGCTTCTCAGTTTATGGCGAATAATTCCGGAACAGTTTTCTTTCCCCCAGGAACTGCTATTGTGCCAATTCTTCCCTGTGATCTTATACTTGGAGAATACTCCAGTTCTTGAGCAAGATGGGTTCACGATGTCATTCAATCTCAAACAGTTTGGGGATGGGAAACATAGGATAAATGATGAGTATGATTTGATCTTCTGGATCAAACACTTGGCTGGTTTAGAAAGACAAAGTACGAATGAAATCACGTGCAACTAGTCTCAGTTTAGGGGTGTGAATCCAAACCTCTCCCCTTGGACAAGTTTGGAATATTCTTCAGGGTAAAGGAACCTTGTCCCGGTGGTGGGGAAATTTCCCTTTGCACAGTGGGATTTACTTACAGCCTTGATAGCTCAGGTACCTGACCTGGGACTGGGTCAGCTGGCCCAGCCGCTTTATGGAAGCTGACATGCTTTGGCATTTTGCTCTATTTCCTCTACCCTTTTACCATTTCCCCCTGAAAGTTAACAGTTAGTCCTGGATTGGATCCTGTCTTTTAAAAATTGTCCCGCTCAGCAGTCCTTCTTTTCCCACCTAGTGTGACTTCTAAGTTTCTGTTTTTATCGGATACACTGAGTATTTCCCCTGTCTCCCACTCTGAGCCATGTAATCTGACCCGGTCTATTCAGCAGACTTGGTTAAAGCCTCCTGCTCACAACTGCTGCTTGTCTGATCACAAAACCAAAGGACACACGGCACTGTAGATGTGACCTGTCTTTAATAACATTAAATAAGAAAAGATGCTTAAAATGAACCTAACGTAGTCTGTGCCAACGTTAAGTGATAAGCATTAAACATAACGTTTTCTAATGGTAGTTTGGAATGACATGGAGAATTTGATGGTGAAACATTTTAACCAAACCGTTGTCAGCTTAGGCTAGCTTAGTGAGCCGGCCTTGTGTTGAACAAGACAAACAATAAGAATAATAAATGAAAAGTCATCTAAATGCTAAGCATCCATTTCTTCAATTAAGCACTGTGGCTGTAGGATGATTCGTGTACCTGGGTTTATTGAAAAGAAGCCTTGCTTCCTCTCATTTCTACCCAGAGGAATTCAGACATAATCCCGTTTCTGATAGTTTCTTTGCTGCACAAGGAGTGCAACCTCCTTATCTCACGCCCATCACCCCAGCCCTTCCATCATTTCTGCCTTTGTGCTGCTATGGTTACAATGGTTCCGTGTATGAGCTCTGGAGTCGGCCAGGCCTAGGCTGAAGTTATGGCCATGCTGTACGCTAGTTTTAGATTTCTTAAAATTTTCAAGCCGCAGTTTTCTCACCTGTAAAAAGGGGATCATGATACTTATAGTAGCTATTTTGATAGCATAGATTTTGAGAAAAAGGTATAATATTTAGTACGTTTTTTTGTCCTTTTAACAAGAGCATTGGAAGAACCGACTCAACTTAAAAGCCTCGCTTTTATTTTCTTAGGAATATAACAATAGAAGAAAACCAAATCAGGAAACCAACGCTAAGCCTTTTTCTGACGGAGGACACTCTCACATAGCGTGGCCCCAAATAAACAAAGTGTTTGGTGGAAACCTCCTGCCTCTAAGGCTTGTGGAGTCATGGTTTCTAATTTGTAGCACTTGCTTGTATTTTAACTCCATTAGGATGGTCCCATGTGGCAGAGCTCAAAGAGTGGTCTATTCCTCGTTTTATAGGTCAGCTCTCCATTCCCCACAAATTCTGGACCTTGAATTCATTAGTTATTAAATCTAAAGTGTTTGCCAGTAAGTTCCCTCCTGAACAAATTCCAGTCAGGCTCTCTTAGGTAAGTAGTTTACAGGACAAGCAGGAGAGAATCACTCACTGCTCTTCCATTATCAGCCATTGTCTTACTCATGTATCACCTTGTGACAAAACCTCTTTTCTAAGCATAACATTATTTGCAGCGTTTATTGATCTTTCCTTGGTCTTTGCCTCTGTGGTCAGGAATCTCTTCTGAACATGGCTGTTTAGCTTTCTAGAGTCCCCAGAGCTACGGAAGCTAAAGTAGAACCTGTACTTTTAGTAGCATCATGAAAATATGGGTCAATAGATATTTAATTCAGGTGGAAGGAAAATGTAATGTGATGTAGTCTCCATTCTCATTTTAAAGCAGCTATTCTATAATGGCTTGACATCACATTTCTCTGAGGTGGGTACCTGACCCCTTCTGAAGGCGATACGCACACCTAGATGCTGACACCACGATTTTATTATCAGGAATTGCTGTAATCTCTTCCTGTAAAGAAGAATGTCTTCGATCAACTTTAGAGAATCCGGTAACACTTGCACGTGTATTTATGGAAATTTAACATATTAAAGGTGGCATTTCAAATCTAAGGGGAATGATGAAGTAGTTCATAAATGCGATTAAGAAAATCGGTTATTTAGAAAAAGAAAAAACGTTTATTCTTATCTCACAGCATGCCTTAAAATGAATTTCAAATTCCTTAGAGGATAAAACATAATAAACTATACCATGATGTGCTAAAATAATGCCAAGATTATCTTAGTAATTTGGGGGAGAAAAAGGCACAAGCAAGACACCAAACCCAGCAGCTACAATCCTCCCCACCCCAGATATACAGACTTCTCTTGTAAAGCTAATAATGTTTTCATGATGAAAGTTACCATAAACAAAATAAAAGATAAGAGACTGGGAGAAGATATGAGCAACATATAATAACAGACAAAAGGTTAATATTCATATAACAAAAAGAACCCCCATAATCATTAATATTTAAAAAAGCCTAAACAATAGGAATTATAAAACCACAAGGAAGAAATATAATACAAATGGCCCATTTACTTAAAAAAGTTGATCAAGGTTCTGCATCCAATTATTGGGTTGTTGGAAAAGTCATGACATATTTTGTCTATGTTTTTCAAAGTCATTTATTTATATAAAGAACAAAGATCAATCAATGGTATGTTGCCCGCTTTGTTCGATAACCTTTTGCCATCTTTCAGTGAGCTTCAGAATTCCTCGTTCATAGAAGGACCTGTCTTTATTTGCGAAAAATGGAACAAGGTGCTGATTTACAGCCTCATCTGAATTAAATGTTATACCACACAAGGAGTTTGGAAGAGAGTGAAACAAGTGGAAGTCTGACGGTGCAAGGTCAGACGAGTATGTTGGGTGTGGCAACACATCCCATCCAAGCTTCAATACTTTTTTTTTTTTT
>NW_017731356.1:3233422-3238896 GCF_001890085.2 Hipposideros armiger | reverse complement strand
AAAAAAAAAAAAGGATCGTTTTCCTCACGTTTAATGAACATATTGCAGATGTTTATATGCGCTGTCAAATGAACTTTGAGTTCATGCGGAACCCAAATATTGAGCTTGCTTACGTATCCCAGCTTCTTCAGGTGGTCGTGAACACTTGAATGATGGATGTTCAATGTTTCTGCAGTCTCTCGTGTCATGTGACATGGGTTTGACTCGATCAATGCCTTTATTTTGTCGTCATCCACCTTGGTGGGCCTCCCTGACCGAGGAGCATCGTGGAGACCAAAATCACCAGCATGAATTTTGTGAACCATTGTTGGCACTGACGTTCTTGTAGAGCATTGTCACTGTAAACTTTATGCAACTTTTCATAAGCTTGATGAGAGTTCTTCCCTTTATGGAAGTAAAACAGTAAAATATGGCGAAAATGCACAGTTTGGTCTTCCATCTTCAACTTGTAAAATCTCCAAAACTCAAACAAATTGCTCAATTTTTTTTTTTTAGAATGACGGTAGAACTGTCAGCTGTCAAATGACATAGCAATAACACAGAAGCGAATGACTCTAGTACTTCCAAAAATGAACTAGTGCCATCTGTTGCAAACATGCATCATGACTTTTCTGAAGACCCAATGTAACGTATAGGACCAATTCCAATGTGTGTATAAATTTATTAAAACTCATCAAGCTGTAGGCTTACATGGAGAAATTATATGGTAGGTCCATTATACCTCAATGAGGCTGTTTACAAGGTTTCTTTGTACTAGTCTTTGTTTACAAGCAGCCATCTTTCCCATGATCTCTAAGATCTTGATTTATTATTCAGCTTGTTTGGATTTGATCCCTCAGAATCTTCTCTGAGAGCCTTCTTACTCACTGATTTCCAGCTGACAATACCTACGCTAGCAATGCACTGTACTCTCCTTAGCCTCAGGGGTTTCCTACTTGCAATTTTCTGCCTGAAATACCCTTAATCCTCTACCCTTTAGCTGGAGAGTTATGACTAATCCTTTACATCTCAGTTTAAATGTCATTTCCTCAGTGAGAGCTCCCTTAACACATCCCTTCACAGTTTAAATTAGGTCACTGTCATTCTCTCTTCCTGGACTGTTCCTCCAAAGTATTTCTTTTCACAATATCTACTGAGGTGTTTATTTTATGGTGATTTGTTTAATTTCCATCTCTCCACTTGAACGTAAGCTCTAAGATGGCAGGGAGTGCTCCTGTTTTACATATTCATTTTCAGGAGGGATCCTTCAACATTTAATTGGTTCATATAAAATAAACCACAGGTCAATTCATTTAATTACTCAGGATTACGTTAGACTGTCTTGAGGGGTTCACTACAAAGCACACTGCTAAAATAAAAATAAGAATGCTTCATTGAAGTTTTTTTTTTCTCTCTCTCTTTTTTTACCAGTTGGGCAGTTGGGAACACGAGCTCAGAGAATTTTCCAGGCGAAAGTTATCTCAAGCATGCTCTATGGTATTGAAGTCTAGGCTCTCATAGTTGTCCAGACGCTCTATACATTATACATTGGCAGAATTGATTGTCAAATTGCAGACACTCCCTTAACTGACCACATACATACCCGTCATACCCGTAGGGAGCTGAGCTCTTGCCAAAAGCTCATTGGAGAGGACTAATATTCACGGAAGATTTCTATAGGATATATACTCCTTTTAGAACACCAGGTACCTGCTTACTTGTACTGGGCTATTTTTGTCCTTCCTAGAATTGCTTTTAGTGACTTGTGTCATCAGTTAATGCATAGAACAACATTATAAGAAATAATGTACTCCTGCTGACTTTATTGCAGAAATTCAGTGTTCTGTCTCACCCAGTGCTCTCTTTATGAGAACCCCTGCCATCTCTCAGGAGCTCCAGACTTGAGTGTCCAGCTCTATCCATTGGACATCTGCCCTTGCACGCAGAATCAAGGACAAGAGTATGTGAGATAATAAGTTTAACATTTACACTTAGAATCCTCTTCAATTAGAGTGAGTAGGAACGAGTGGCTTCCAAATTTTCAGCACGATATCATTTTCCCTCGTAAAAATTACTGGGTGCTCCACTATGTAAAACAGATTAAAAAGCAGGAGTGTGGGTGGGGTTGCAGGAAAGACATGCTTGAGTTTTTCTCTTCCCATTCAAGTCAGGAACTTTGGTCCCCAGAAGTAAGTAACTGGGGAGTTGAAAGCCACTGATGTAGTCCAATCCACCCACTGGGACCGTTGTGTCACCCACTGAAAAACAGAGGCACACAACTCATTTAGGGGAATGGAGATTTGATAAGCGACTCCTCAGAAAGCTATAGGGGGACATTCCCTCCTGTTCACATTGGTTTAATCAACACAGTCTGTGGGCAGGACCCATCCATGTCGTATGAGAATTCACTGAATGTACTCTCCCTCCAGGAGGGTAGCTTTTGCAAGCTTCTTTAAAAACTAGGTCAGCACAAGGAGCCATTTGTTAATGTTTTCGTATTTCAGGTGGGGCCTCTCAAACTTTCCTACAGAACTAGTAATGTATTCACGTTACTGAAGTCTGGGCAGCCCTGGCACTGAGCAGAGCATGTCTGTGAGGGCTGGGAGAGAAAGAGCACACAGAAGCAAAGCCTTCACATGGCCCTTTTTTTTTTGAGATCTCTTGAATTATCTCAAAATTAATGCAAATGCTGTATTCTCTTCCATAAACTGTCCACATTTATTTTATTTTTTTATTATCCTTTTTTGTTCCTATACCCTCACTCTATCTCCCCCGATCCCCCTTTGGCAACCATCAGCTTGTTCTCTATACCTATGGGTCTGTTTCTGTTTTCTTTATTCATTTTTGTTTTTGTAGATTCCACACATGAGATCATACAGTATTTGTCTTTCTCTATCTGACTTATTTCACTTAGCATAATGCCCTCTAGGTTCATCCATGCTGTCGCATATAGCAAGATTCATTCTTTTTTACTGCTGAGTAATATTCCGGTGTGTGTGTGTGTGTGTGTGTGTATCACTTCTTTATCCATTTACCTATTGATGGGAGCCTAGGTTGCTTCATGTTTTGGCTATTACTAGTAATGCTGCAGTGAACATAGGGGTGCATATATCTTTTCAAATTAGTGTTTTGATTTTCTTTGGATAAATACCCAAAAAGGGGAATTGCTGAATCATTTGGCAGCTCTGTTTTAAATTTTTTGAGGACTCTACATACTGTTTCCCATAGTGGCTGTACTAATGTACAATTTCACTAACAGTTTACCAGGGTTCCCTTTTCTCTACATCTTTGCCAGCACTTATTATTTGTTGATTTATTGGTGATAGCTATTCTGACAGCTGTGAAGTAATACCTCATTGTGGTTTTAATTTGCATTTCCTTGATGATTAGTGATGTTGAGTATATTTTCATGTGTCTGTTGGCCATCTGTATGTCCTTTTTGGAGAAATGTCAATTCAGGTTCCTCTGCCCATTTTTTAATTGGATTGTTTGTTTTGTTTTGGTGAGTTCTCTATGTTTTGTGTAATAGCCCTTTATCAGATTATCATTTGCGAATATATTCTTCCATTCGGTAGGTTCTCTTTTCGTTTTGTTGATGGTTTCCTTCACTGTGCAAAAATTCTTTAGTTTGATGTAGTCCCATTTGTGCATTTTGTCTTTTGTTTCCCTTGCTCTGGGAGATATATCTAAAAAGGTGTTGTTGAGAGTAGTGTGAAAGAATTTACTGCCTATGTTTTCTTCTAGGAGTTTTATGATTTCAGGTTTTACATTTATGTCTTCAATCCATTTTGAGTTTATTTTCATATATGGCATAAGAAAGTGGTCCAATTTCACTTTTTTTGGCATATATTTGTCCAGTTTTGCCAGCACCACTTATTGAAGAGACTGTCTTTACCCTATTGTGTATCCTTTCCTCCTTTGTCATAAATATGTTGACCATATAAGTGAGGATTTATTTCTGGGCTCTCTATTCTGTTCATTGATCTATTTAACTATTGTATGCCAGTACCACACTGTTTTGATTATTGTATCTTTGAAGTATAGTTTGAAATAAAAAAGCATGATACCTCCCATTTTGTTTTTCTCAGGATTCCTTTGGCAATTCAGGGTCTTTTGAAGGCCTGTTTAAATTTTAGGCTTAGTTGTTCTAATTCTGAGAAGAATGCCTTGGGTATTTTCATAGGAATTGCTTTGAATCTCTATATTACTTTAGGTAGTAAGGACATTTTAATAATGTTCATCTTTCCAACCCATAAGCAAGATATATCCTTCTATTTATTTGTAGCTTGTTCATTTCTTTCTTCAATGTCTTATAGGTTTCAGGTCTTTAACTCTTTGGTTAAATTTATTCCTAGGTATTTTATACAGTTTGATGCAATTACAAATGGGGTATTTTTAAAATCTATTCTTCTGATTGTTCTTTATTGGCATATAAAGCAACATACTTCTGTATATTGATTCTGTATCCTGCAACATTACTGAAGTCTTTTATTAGTTCTAATAGCTTTTTTGTGGAGTCTTTAGGGTCTTCTATATATAGTACTATGTCATCTGCACATAATGAGAATTTTAGTTCTTCCTTTCCAATTTGGATACCTTCTTTGTTTTGTCTGATTGCTGTGGCTAGGACTTATAACACTATATTGAATGGAAGTGGTGATAGTGAGCATCCTTGTTCCTCATCTAAGAGGAAGGGCCTTTACTTTTCACCTTTGAGTACAATATTCGCTGTGGCTTTGTCATATACAGCCTTTGTTATGTTGAGATATGTTCCTTTTATACCCACTTTGTTGAGCATTTTTATCATAAAAGGATGTCAAAATTTGTCAAATACTTTCCTGCATCTATTGAAATGATCACATGGTTTTAATCCTTTATTTGGTAATGTGATGCATCATATTGATTGATTTACTGATGTTGAACCATCCTTGCATCCCTGGGATGAATCCCACTTGGTCATGGTGTATAATCATTTTGATGTATTGTTGAATCCAATTTGCTAATATTTAGAATTTTTGCATCTATGCTCATTAAGGATATTGGCCTGTAATTTTCTTTTTTCATCTGGTTTTGGTATCAGGGTAATCCTGGCTTCATAAAATGAGTTTGGAAGTGTTCCTCTTCAATTTTTTGAAATAGTTTAAGAAGGATATGTATTAATTCGTGTCTGAATGTTTGGTAGAATTCACCTGTGAAGCCATCTGGTCCTGGACTTTTCCACTAGTCTGTCTTCCAGGTTGCTGATCTGTTCTTTGTTAGATAATCTGCTGTTGATTCTTTCCAATGTGTTTTTCATTTCAATTTGTTAAGTTTAAGGCTCCTAAACAAAACTTGTATAAGAGAATTTTCGTTCCAAAGAGTTTATGACCAGACCTGGGGCTGTCTCTCAAAGGGGAGACCAGCAGTTAAGTCTTAGTGGGTAAGGGTTTTATAGCTGAAGTTGGATACAGAAGTAAAAAAACAGTTAGTGTGTAAAAAAAGGAAAAAAATGGTTA
>NW_017731356.1:3222328-3227667 GCF_001890085.2 Hipposideros armiger | reverse complement strand
GCGATTATGTAAAGACTCAGGCCTTGGTCGCAGTCATTGTAGGTGGAGGGATTTGGGCGTAGTTGGGATAAGTTAGTCTTTAGCATAGAAAAGGTCTAGCTGTACCCTGGAGCATAAGAATTATGAGGAAGTAAAACCCTGATACTAATGGAACAATGGTTAAATTGCCTGATATAAAAAGGGGCATGCTGTAAAATAAAGTGAGACACTTCTCCTTGAGAAAGCGCTCCTGTGTCTCCACGAGTTTTTTCCTCGCAGACTCCGCCTCCACCTGAGGGAACCCCTGGACCTGCAGGAGCTGGTCTCTCGCAGGGCACTGGGCCTCTAAGCGGGAGTGGCTCCAGGTGGGGAACGCATGTGCATACAGTCATGCCCTGTAGATCCTGCTTGTTCCGCGGAAATGAGTTCAGGCTCAGAACGCTTGCAGCCAGGTCAGAGAACCTGGATGGAGCCCCTGCCCACCCTATGGAGCTGGAGGGGACATAAACAATGGTGTTCACCGGTCACTCTGACGCCAGCGAATTCCTGCAGCTGCTGGTAGGTTCCTACAGTTTCATAGCCCTTTATACAGTTTCTCTCTTGTTTATTGTACTGAAAGTAGTCCCATGTAGAAGAGACCTCTGTGTGGGTCCCATCTGCTGGGTAGTTTGGGAGGCTGCTTGCAGCCAAGCAGGTACTCACGGTGCCTGGGGCACTGGCCTGCCTGGTTGGCAGGATTGCTACTCGGCAGGGAGGCCAGCTGGGTGTGGTGACCATCCTGTTGCTCCTGCTTGTTTTCTCTGTTCAGAGGCAAAAGGCTCCAGGTGACGTAGCTGGAACTGGTCTGCTGGGAGCCCACGAGTAGGCCAAAGCCCCCCAGTGGAGCTCGCATTGCCCCACGGAGGCGGAGGGGATGTAACAATGGCCTTCACTCGCTCACTCCTCCAGCCTGGAGCATTTGCAGCAGCTCCCTCAGGGCTCCTGTGGCTTTCCCGCCTTCCTGATACAGCCTCTTTCTTTCTCTTGTTTGTTGTGAAGAAGCTGTTCATTTAACACTCAGTTGTCTCTCGGGAGTAACTACTCTCTCTATACATGTATTTTTTATTTTGTTCGGGGGAGGGGGTTTGTTCACTGTTCTACAACACTGCCATCTTGGACCTCCACATTTAATTTAACGTTAAAACAATGTGTTATATTATTTGGAACTTAAATGATTAGTATCCTGCATCGCTCACCATCCCACCCTAAGGGGGTGGTAACAAGAAAAAAAAACCCAACTGCCTGAGTCTACTGTTTCTTAAAAATAATCCGCTTAAATTAATCCTTATACCAAAGGGATACGCTTTGGGGTGGCAAATTTTGCTCCTCTACATATGCACAAGGGTAGTCCAAGAAAAATAAATGCTTTTGAGCTTGATTTGTTTCCTGTTATTATCCATACTGTTATTAAACTAGAAAATGCAATCATTGAAGCTTAGTTCTTTTTTTTTTCTTTCCGTTTTTCTTTTTAATGATGTCTCCTTCACTTAAAAGATTTCCTTTTGGGAAGGTAAAACTTTCAGAAATTGCATAACAGAAGTATCTAACGGTAATGCTGAGTTTTGAATACATTTTATTGTAGAGCAAGAGACTTTCATAGCTGGTTTATTTTTAATTTCCTTTGGTGACCTTGTGAAAGGCGGTTTGCCTTGTAATGTGTAATATTGCGTCCTTTCATTTGAAATTATACTTTCATATTTAAAAATATGAATTCTATGAGAAGTGATAGAAGCTAAAACGACTTTAATGGTATTTTTGGAGCATTATGGGATTGTGTGGGGCTGTCCCTGGAACCTGTTTCATTCTCAACCGAGGAGATAGAAAGACGCATAGCTGCTGTTCTGTGGGAAACTGCTTCCGTGTCAGCTTAAACCCTGACCCAAGTTCAGGCCTGGACTTGTTCTCTTTCAGTGAACAGCTCACACACCAGGTCAGGCACCGAATTGGTGCCTTCTCATCTGTAAGATGTGACCATAAATACTTGATGAGCAAGGGTCAGGCCAGGGCTGGGCGGAGTTTCTTTAAGTGAGTCTCAGTTTCTTCGTTATTAGGATTTAGGCGTTCCTAAAATTAGATTCTAAGCTGTGTTGCAAACTTAAGTTGGCAGTATAGGGCCTGCAGGTCACACGTTACTTCTCGTTGTGCCAAATGATTGAAATTACAAAAATCCGCCAGGAAGAATCCTGCAATGCCAGCTGAAAAACTATTTTAAAGGCTCATGAATGTGGTGGTTCACCCTTACCTGTTTACTGAGGTGACTTGTATTATACAGTAAAGGAAACACAGTCCTTTGCTTTTCCTCTGCTTTCAATACTCTACTATAACACTGCTTCACTTCTGACACCCGATGTGTGGGTTTTCCACACATCAAGCGATTCTGGAACACAAGATTACCCCCACACCCCAACTTCAGGTGCCAACCTCAAGTCTAGGTTGTCACCTGTGCTTCTGACCCACCAGCTGTATATAGATCAGAGGTTCCCATGACCACCTTCTCAGGTTCAATTAATTTGCTAGAGTGGCTTACAGAATTCAAGAAAACCGTTTACAGTAATACCTTGGTTTGCAAGCATAATTTGTTCCAGAAACAAAGTATTTGTATTGCAAGACATCGCTTATTTACCAAGTTAAAATGTATTATTAGGTTGGTGCAAAAGTAATTGCAGTTTTTTTTTATGAGTAATGGCAAAAACCAATATTATTTTTGCACCAACCTAATAGAAATGTTTGCTCGTCTTGTGGATCACTCACAAACCAACTTACTCGCAATCCAAGTTTTTACTGTACTTGCCAGATTACTGGTTTATTATAAAAGGAGATAACTCAAGAACAACCAGATGGGAGAGATGCAAAGGGTAAGGTTATGTAAGAAGGGGTGAGGACCTTCGGTGCCCTCTCTGGCTGTGTCCCTCTCCCAGCATCTCCTCCTGTTCACCAACTCGGAAGCTCTCTGAAGCCCATCCTTTTGTCTTGTTTTTTGGAGACTCATTACGTAGGCACGATTGATTAGATTGTTGGCCATTAGTGATGAACTCAACCTCCAGTCCTCCTCCCCAACCAGAAAGTCTGGGGGGTGGGGCTGAAAGTTCAAATCCTCTAATCATTTGGTTGGTTCCCCTGGCAATCAGCCCCCATCCTTAGGAAGTTTTCAAATGCACTACATTACCATAAACTCAGGGATGGCTGAAATGGGCTTGTTATGAATAACAGAAACCATCTTTATAGCTTTTATCACTTAGGAAATCTCAGGGGTCTTAGGAGCCCTGTGCCAGGAATGGGACAAAGACCAAATATATATTTCTTGGTATAAATCATAATATCACTCATACCTAACTGACCTCTCAGTTTTTTTAAATTTAAACTTTTGACTTATTTTCTCCCAGATTTGTATATGTTAAAGCCTGTATAAGGAGATCTGAATAGGGAGAGCTCTTAGGTTCTTAATAAATAGTAATAACTCCTTATATTTGCTGAACTAAATTTCTAGGCCCAAGGTGGAGCCACTCCTGCTTGGGGTGCCACATCAGCAAACCAGAACTTAGCTAATTTTCATGTTCTTGTGAAAACTCCTTTTGACCAGAAACACAGTATATCCCGTCAGACAATCCCCAAACGCCAAGCCAGCTCTGGACTCTGTATGTATTTCTTTGTCCCCAAATGAGATTGACTCTGTGGCTCAGCCAATCAGATATTTTCTGTATGTCTCTTTCTTGTTCTTGATCCTCTAAAAGCTGCCCCCCATTTTGTAGTTCTTCCAATGGAGACTGTCTGCCTTGTGAAGTATTAACGTTTGTATCATCTAAATTGTCTTCTTTAGTCATTTCTAACACATCTGAATCAATTTCGTATTTTAAAATCCACTTTCAGAAACAATACATCTTTAGATAGTGGAGATGATAATTCTGACTATGGGAAAATATTTTTCATTACAAATGAAAATTACTTCTGTGGAGGAGTCAAGCTGAGTAAATGTGGATCTTCATGTGTAACTTGGGTAGAAGGCATTATGTATGAGGAGTGGTAAGAAACATGCAGAAAAGAAGGAAATTGGATATGGACCCAAGTTCCAAAGTAGACTCTGGAGAACTGTCTTAATTTCAGAGGGTGACTTTTGAGGCACAGTGGATGGGTGGTGTAACTAAGGCAGTGGCTGGCGCTGAGAGATCCAGTTCACGGATGGAACTCAGCCCTAAGGAAATTAAGTGGCATTTGGCCCTTGGGCGTTAAGTAGTCAGATGACTGTCAGACAGGGAGCATGCTACTATACTGTGGTTCTCCAGCCTTCAGAAAATGTTTTACTTCCCAAGAGGACCGATTTGAGCAACTTTTTGCTAAAAAGTTTTCAGAGGAGAGCTGAGCACTAGTAGAGGGGAAGTAACTGCATAAAATTTGGAGGGTAAAAAACTCAGATCCATCCATCCATCCATCCATCCATCCATCCATTAATGCACCCATCTTTTATTTTTTGTAGAGGGCAGTGTCACTGGCCCTCACATGTGGGATCCGAACCGGGGCCCTCTGGCATCCCAAGCCAGTTCCTAACCATCGCGCCACTCGGCCGGCCCAATCCACCCATCTTTAATTGCTTGCTTGCTTGATTAATTCAACACATATATTGTGAACCCCTCTTTTTGTATGAGACATTGCACTGGACACTGGGAATATAATGGACAGCAAAACAGATACTGTCTGTCTTCCTGGCACTTACAGTCTGATGGCTGTGATAGAGGTTAATTAATAATTATAAATGCATAATTACAAATTGTGAGGAGAATTCTGAAGCCAGGACACACACTATTGTGAAAAAAATCATAATAGGAAACTGACCTAGCCTGGGGATCAGGGCAGCTCCTCTGATGAAGTGTTTGAGCTGAGATCTAAAGCAGGAAAAGGAGCTATCAGGTTCAGAACAAAGGGGAGGAGAGTGAGACAGCTTGTACAGACTGCAGGGGCCAACTGCCTGGGTCTCTTCCCAATTCCACGTTCAGGTTGGTGGGTTGAAATCAGCCATGGTGGGAATATTTGCACCATGGGAATTTGCAGACCTTACAAGCAGGGCTTTCTTTTGGAAAACCTGCTGTGAGACAGGTGTCAGCATCCACCTGGGAGAAGGGGGAAGGTAAATGACGTAGGTACTAGGTGATGTGAGCAAGAATGAGAACTGCTGTCCTAACATAGACGCCCTCAGACCCTCCTTGCTGGTCGCTCTGCCGGAAACATCTTGTCTGAGCATCCTGTCCAGCTCCCTGTTGCTCTCTGTCTCTGAAACCTACTTTATTTTTCTTCATGGCACTTAGCACCATCCAACATTTTATTGTTTA
>NW_017731356.1:3211068-3217188 GCF_001890085.2 Hipposideros armiger | reverse complement strand
AGGGACTCATGGCAGTAGCTGATTTCATTCTACAGCAACCCTAGGAAGATGGCCCTGTGAGTCCTTCACTTTACAAGTGGACAAAAAGGGACTTAGGACACACGATTTGCCCACGTGTCGATACATGTCCAAGCGGCAGCTTGAACTCAGCCTGCGCCATCTTCACCACCAGGCTAGGCTGCCTCTACTTTAGTTGGCACAACCATCACATCACTGGGGGAGTTGGTTCAACGGTAGGATTCCAGGGTCCCACTTTCAGAGTCTAATTCTATCAGTGCCACATTAACTTGCTTTGAAAACAAGCCTTTCCGGTCTTTGTGGTGGTTGGGACATCCTGGGCCATGGTGATGGCAAACATCTATCAATACACTAATTCTCGTCTTTCAGATTGTTTTCATAAATGACTGTAGGCATCTGATTGTATTCAACAAACACATATCAAACAGCTACTAATGTCCCAGTGAATTTCTTTCGAGGCTTAGCTCTTGTTTTATTGTCTTTTCCTTTTTATATCTCACATCAGGGTCTGGGGATGAGGTCAGGGATACGGGAAATAGGGGACTTCTGAGTACTTCTGAACGCCCATGCCCCCATTTTGGGAATTATAACGCCATACAATAAATATATCACTCGATGCTGGGAAATGCTACACCCTGGAGAGACAAGTTTTCAGATAACTGGGTAGTGTAGCACAGAAATATCAAAATCTTAAAAAACTTTTTTACTAGAAGGAATGCTTGTTTTTTCTGAAGCATTTATATATTTTCTGTCTTAAAAGTGGAACATATTGATAATTCAAGATGGCCGCTATTATTTTCAGTTATTGCACTGCCCTCTTATATAATGATGCTCTCCANCCCCCGTAAAAAGCTGGCAAGACTACGTGGTAGTTTCCGGATTGCCTTCTCCCGGAGGCTCAGGAAAAGTGTGGAATTATACCTGTGGTGGGACCTAACCCAGTTTCGTTTTGCCAGCTCGGTAATTCTGATAAGCATTTTGGAGCTCATTTATAAAATACGTAAATTACAAACACCAGGTACCCTTAAGAGTCTTCTGTGGTTTTAATATAATCAGATAATGCTTTGAGAGCGCTTTAATTGGCTTTAAAGAAATAGAAGTTTGTGATCATTTAACGAAAGGCTGCGGAATTTGAGAGCTATCACACTTGTCCAGTGTGATAAAGTCAGCACTACTTAGTACTGTGTTATATGCCATTTATCAATGACTGGTGATTGTGTTTAGTCATCAGAACAAAATTCTGCTGGTTGGCTCAATTGTGATTGATGTTTATATGTTAAAATGATGCAATTCTTTAAAATGCTTACTCATTTAAGACTCGCCTGCCTTTAGAGAGGTAAGATTGGCAGCGATCACTTAACAAGCATTTGTGCCAAGTACTAACATGCGAGTACTATGTGTCAAGTACTGTGCTAACTGCTTTGCAGACATCATCCATTTTACATAATACTTGTCAAAGAGGTTTTATCATCCTCATTTTACAGACGAAGGGGCTGATTTTCAGAGGGTTTTCAGAGTCGGGATCGGGCCCTGGTAGTCCTGACTCTGTCACCTGTCCTCTTACAGTGATAATTGACAGCAGTGAATGCCCAGAGTCTAAAATATTTTTTATAGGCATTTCTTATAGGTTCCTGTCTCCTCAGAACTCAACTTTATTCACAGCATACATGATTCTGTCTCTGGGAGCAATATAAAATTCTACTTCTAGTAATAAATGGAAAGATTTAGGAGTAAATAGACTAGACTGGGATCCAAAATGCTTCCAATAATCTCAGTGAATCTGAGAAACATGATGACATTCTGTTGTCCAAATTTGTCCCATCCAGAGTCAAAAACTTCTTTTCGACTTTGTCCTGTCAGTGACGTAAGCACACCCACGATCCTATGACTATGTAAAATTAATTTTTCATTAAACTTTTTTGATATTTACCTATTTAGCTCCCATCTGTTTGATTTTTGGCTAAGCTGCAGGGCACAAATTTGAAGACTCGGTTGATCACCTGAGGCTTTAGAAACAGTTGACGTACCTTTGAATACTCTTGTGACCCATCGTGCCTGGAGCTCTGTGCAGGCAAGGATGGAGCCTTGAAGGCTGATAAGGCCGATGATGGCCAGGGTCGTCTTCTCTAGGTTTGAGGGAAAGACCATCTTGTACAGAAAGAGCTTCTTGGCACACAGGCTTTTGAGAGGCTCTTCCAGAAAGGGGAAAGAAAACGTGTATCCTGTTGTGAAGATCACCACGTCAATGTTTTCTTCCTCTGTCCCATCTTCAAAGACAGCAGAGGTTTCTCTAAACTCCTTCACGCCGGTTTTCAGCGTGACGGTCCCACAGAGGAGACACGTGGGCAGCTCATCATTAATGACGATTTTCCTTTTTTTCCTTTGACGTGGGGTAGGGGAAAGGGGAGAAAATTATCCACTGTATGTAGTTATATCGATGAGACACTTCAGCAAGTGATTTATCTGGTCAAATCAGGGAAATCTATCTGCCAAGCCAAGGGAGTTGAATTGACCAATGTCTACCTGACTTACTGTCTCTATAATATGTTTGGTTTCCCTGCTCCCAGCGGAAGGCATGTGGAAAATGACTAAAACTACTCTTTCCTGCCTGGGCTTTAAAATTCCTCGTCTCTGGGAACTAATTTCTGGAGCAGGGCTTTTCTTGGAATATCAGGATGTGAGGGCACAACAATTCATTTGATCACTTTTGGGTCTCACATCACCAGGCCTCAAAGAATTGACATGAGACAAAGAAGAAATGAACAATAAAATTCTGGAATGAAAATTTTTAAAACCTGAATCTACTGATACTGATAAATAGTTTCATTATAAACATCATTCTACCTAATCACAGCAGACATACTCTTTGTAAAATTTAATATTAAATCATCCATTGCCATTAATTTTCTTTATGAGTTGAAAGCTATTTTACTAAAGAAAGGTCTAGGGATCAAGCTATTAATAAAAATCACATTTACATGCACTTCAAAGGTATTTGTTTCCTTGCCAATGTGCAACTCTGTACAGGTGCCTATTAAAATATATAATTGTGGGATTTCCTATTGGAGGTTTATACCTCTATTCAGCCAGGCTAGACATTTATTAAAGGTTAGAAAGAGCTGGGCGCCTATACTCACTGATTCTGCAAATTCTATTGGTAGATCCAGCCATTCCAAGATTTTTCAAAGCCAATTTAAATTTCCCCTTCTTTCAAAGCTGGAAATGAAAAGTTTTCGTCCTCCTGTTTTCTTCTAGCCACAGAAATTGCGAGTTTTGTTACGAGAAAGAGAACACCCCTACATCAAGAGCTGCTGTGGTACCTGATGGACAATTGTCTTAAGGAAGTAAGCTTCAACCAGAATAAGCAAAGATGGCATCACAATTATGGAACATTCTGAGTTCTGACTAAAACAGGATGAACAATATTGATTCAGTCATTTTCCCATTAAATTAAAAAAAAATTTCAAGTACCCCTTGATAATACTTAATCCATAATTCTTATGGTCAACCCTCTTATTCCACTGCCTCTGTTGAATCCAGTTTAGTACACATGAAGGCACAACTTGTGAGATAAAATTATTGCATCTTCTTATATGCATCATAGTATATGGGTAGCCTCCATCTGAAGAGCGACCGATAAGCCAGGTACCAGTTCTAGTACTGAGAAGTACCTAAAGAGTAAGGCAAGAAGGATAAATACGTGTTCATCATGTTGTAGTATTTTTCTTTGATGTGTTGCAAATGGTCTCCTCTCATTCTGGTCTTAAAACAACAGAGGACTGGTGACTTTGTACATAAGTTTACCAGTGGCTGTCTGTTTCTGCTGCTGTCATTGTTTTCACAAATCACTTTTACCTGATCTAGATACCTGTTAAGTATTTCTACCATCTTTACTACAATAACATCATTATGTAAACTTCTTGGGCTAAGTCAAGGTGGCTTTTCTCTTCAAACAAAGTATAAATCTGTGTTCTAATTGAAAATGTGGGGCTATTCAGAAAACAACCTCCCACTTTTTACATGGGAGTTTTGCCAGAATTACAAAAGGAGCGTGCGAAAGAAAGATAGTTGGCCAGCAGAGGCGGGAACAATTTGCCCATTTGGTCTTGTGCCTGAAGGAGAACTTTGGAAAAGTGCCTACCGGTCTGGCATCCACGCATTTTTCCTAGATCCTTCTTAGAGATGGTTCAGGTGTGTAAAGTGTGGATTTTTTTTCACTTACCCTGTCCACATACTAGAGCAATTGGCCAGTGTGTTTTGCACTCTTGAGTGCTTCTCTCCAGACTCCAGAAATGAGGTTGGGGTGGGGGTGGGAGGGTGGGGCATGGAGTCAGAGGCAGCGTACCTGAGCAGCTGTTCGACTGAGTTCCACAGACACATCTCCTCCAGTGTTCCCAAGGCCTACCACCAGGACACGCTGGTCCCGAAAGCATTCTGGGACCTTGTACTCTTGACTGTGTAGGATGCGGCCTTTGAACTTATGGATTCCTGAGGGGAAGGAAGGATCAGAAAATCAGAAATTCCCCAGCATGCTGGCCGAGGGTCAGTGGGCAAAGGAAGGTCCCAGAAACATGTCAGCCCTTTGCTTCTGGGGTAATTGCAGGACGTGGGACCAGAATAGCATCCCCCTCTCCCNTGATTATTTTTTTCTATGTTTTTTGTTGCAAAAATGTGCCATGACTTTTCTGACAACCCAATACAATAGTTGTTGAATGCATGAACGTGATCAGAAAGCACTGTTATTTTTATTGGTTTTGTTATCTTTATTGATGTTCATTGCGAGTTGAGAGGGCCCTATACTCGTTAACCAGTACTGAATATGACTCAGATATGAGTAGAGCGAATATGAAGGCTTTATTCCTACCTATTTCTGTTGCTCATAAACTTTCATGATGTCCCAATGTCATTCATTCATTCATTCATTCATTCAATAAATAAGTGTCTATAACCAACAGGCATCATCCTAGGTGCTTGGTTTTGAATAAAACAAAGTCCTTGCTCTCAAGGAGCTTACATTCGAATGGGGGAAGTCGGCAGGCTATAAAAAACCCAGCCCAATGCATATGCACTATATCAGGTGGTGATGGGTATTATGAAGCAGGGGAAGGGGGAAAGGCAGTGGTGAGACCGGGTGGGTTCCCATGTTATACAGTGTTGTCACAGGAGACTTCTCTCTTATGGCGATGTGTGAACTAGAGAGGGCTTGCAGGTATCTGGGAGCGGGGAGAGCATCCCAGGCAAAGGCAACAGTAACTGTAAAGGCTGTGCAGGGGCCCTGCCTGGCATGTCTGAGGAGCAGGGTGAGGCTGGAGAGCCTGGAGCAGTACGGGTGAGGTGGGAGAACGATAGGAAAAGAGGGCATGGAGGCAGCCGCTTGCTCTGTCGGGCTGTGGGGCGGCAGGGAAGTTTCTGGGAGTGAAATGGGAAGCAGTCGGACGGTTTTGAACAGAACAGTGGGGCATTGCTCACTCTTGCTGTGGTGTTAAGACTCGGCCGTAGAACAGCAGAGTGGAAGCAGGGAGGCCAGCTAAGTGGTGGCAGTAAGTGTCCTCGTGAGCGATGATGGTGGCCTTGTGTGAGGTGGCAGTAGCAGGGGGAGTAAGAAGGGTCTGGATTCTGGATTTCTTTGAAGGTAGGTGCTGACGGGATTTGCTGGTGTGCAGCGCGAGAGCGTAAGAGCAGAAAAGGATCGTTCTAGAGACACAAGTTTGGGAGCCGGGAGCCTATGGTGGCATTTAAGGCCACCTAGAAGTGAGTGGTAACAGACATGAGAGGAGGCCTGAGGACTCAGGTTGGGGTTCACCAATTTTCAGGAATGAGGAAGAAGAGAGGCCAGTAAATGAGAGAAATAGCAGCCCCAGAGGCAGAGCAAAGACAAGATGGCGTTCTCGGGGCCAAGTGAACACAGGACTGCCACCTGCTGGGGGCCAGGCTCTGCGTTCCGCTGAGGCAACCTGGTGCCCCACCGGACACATTCTAAGGACACACATCTAGCTGGTGGCAGAGTGAGGACCGAAAACAAACACTTCTGGCTCCTAACACAGTGATTTCCAGCCTGCTGGGCTGCTTTTCTAGCAATGGCTTTTGTATCTTGTTTCTTTT
>NW_017731356.1:3198833-3201473 GCF_001890085.2 Hipposideros armiger | reverse complement strand
CTATAAGAATGTGATTTGTGAATATCACCTGTTTACAAATCAAGTTTGAATTCCATTTTAATTACAATTTTCTGCAAAATAAATTTTGTGGCACGTTCTCCTGTAAAGTCATTGTTTTCATGATTTAGGCTTGTTACTTATACTTCAGGCTTATTTCACTTTATGCTTTATCATGTGCTTCATGCTTTATTGCACTGTATGCTTATTTGTACTTAATTCTTATTTTATTATTATCTGTGTTTCTGATGGATCGTTCAAGCTCCTAACACTCTGTCAATAGAAGTATCACTGTTATGCTATTTGTATATAGGAGAGGGGCTACCAAATATTTCTCCCCCTGATTTATGTTTGGGAATTATCCCCTTGGCATATATACAAGACATAAAGCATGGATTCATATACACTAAAATGGTAGTAACAGTAGAGGTGTCGACTGTGGCGGCTGCCGTGATGAAATGATGAAAGGTGGCAGAGGAAACTTAGGTGACAGACAGGGCCAGTGACCATCAGGCCCACTGATGGGTAAGATGAAATACATTCAAAGAATCAGGAAAGACAGCTGGGCTGTTCAGAGGACTTGACAGCCTCCCCCCCCCCAATACTTCAAGTGCTTTTGAAATTTCAATGGGAAAAGATGAAACTGTCTCCTAGAATATATAATTCTCCTACCATACAGTCATTGATTCATTCATTTACTCCATAACATTTATGGCTAGCTACTATATGACACAATGTTTGAATAGGATTCCTTGCCTGCTGAGGTCCCCAAAGTTGAAAACTAAATACAACAGTTGCAATATTCTAAGGGGGGTGATAAAGCAACTATGTAGAGTTTGCAAAGAATGTGTATGCAGACCAGCGTGGTGGTCTTCAGCCCCTCACTCACTTTTAAGGGTTGAAGCTGAAGTGGCCAGGAGTTGGAAATTAGAGAATTTCGTGAAAGGAGTTGTTAAAGTGCTGTGGCATTTTCTGTCTCCTTGACATGGAGCCAGGCTCAAGGGGCTTCACGGAGACACCTGTGAGACTGACCCTTGGACTCTTTGCAGCACAGGGACTGGTGTTTGACCCACGCTTGAAAGGCTGTGACTGGAACTGCCTGCCAGGGCTGGTGGCTGCACTGGCAGCAAGTTTTCTGTCTACTGTTGACTGTGTGAGGTGAATATTTAGTGTGGGCCAGATGAAAGCCATGTAGAAGAGAGCCCGTCGGATGCCAGCTTAACGGGACTGTGTACAATGGAGCCATCTGGACAGGCAATGAGACCTGCTGGGTTCTCTGTGTGGAGATGACCTGGGGAGGAACTAGGGTTAGAGGAATTGTAAGTGGCCAGCCTGAGAGTGTGTCTGGTCTGTAGCCAGGGCTGTCCTGAGAGACCCCTCAGCATGGAGTGTGTCTAAAGCAGAGCCTATGAAAGCACATCACACAGCATCCCTCTAAAACACTCCAAGGCCCAAGAAAACTAGCACTTTTGGTGCTAGACAAAAAAGACCTTCCTCCCTCCTTATGCCTTCTCGTCTTTTCCCCGGCTTCCATTCTGGGAGGGTCAGAGACTGCCGCTCTGGGTGAATGTTTGTGGGGGGCGGGAGGGGGGAACTGGCAGAAGAGGAACTGGCATGCCACCCCTTCCCATGGCAGCTGGCAGTCCAAAGCAGGTGCCAACTGAGGGGAGGAACGACTTCCCCATTGCATACAGTTGCAGGTGTTGGCTGGTGCATGGGGCAGGACAGTTTAGTTATGAAAGTGAGAATTTTTTTGGTGATTTAAAAGTGATTAGAGAACTTTTCATTATCTGAGAGTGAGTAGAAAAGTGGTGAGAATGGCCTGAGATTGCAACCAGATCAGGTCTGCAGGGACATTGCCCAAAAAATACAGTTGGTAAATAATTGTGCCTTATGTGACCTGTCCTTTCACTATTGTGTACCCCAAGGTGCTCTTTTAGGGTTAGGGGATGTGAGGGTAAAAGGCAGTGTCCACCCTCAAGGAGTCCACCTTCTTGTGAGAAATAGGTAAATAGACAATAGCTAACTAATATTTAGCCCTTTCTATGAAAGCCCCAGGCACTCTTCTAAGGGCTTTAAACATATCAATTAATTTAAACCTTACAACAACCCCACAGAGTAGATATTATTACTAACCAATTTTACTAATGCTGCGAGTGAGGCACAGAGAGTTTAAGCAACTTGCCCAAGCCCACACAGTAAGTTTGAGAGCATGTTCAGGAACTCAGGTCATCTGCCTCTGGAGCTCAGCTGTCAGGCATGACACGATGCTGCCTCCCAGAACAGCTGTCATGATGGCCCCAGTGGGGCATCTGGCCTAGACTGAACAGGGAAGGCATCCTGGAGGAGGTGATCTACATACATACATCTATTTTTAAAGGATGACATTTGAAGGATGATGGGGAGTTTGAAAAGGGGAATACTAAGAGTGTTCCAAGAAGGGGGAACATGTGCGTTAAATGCATTAGAACGTGGGGCTTCAAGCCACGTAGTGAGGTTTTGCTGGAAAGAAGCTTCTTGAGGGCCCAGCCTTGGTTCATAGATTTTGTACGTTTCACATTACCTAACACAATGCCTTGCAAATGATAGGTTCTGCATAATTGCATATTTGAGGAGGGAACCCAAGAAAAAGCATAGAATGCA
>NW_017731356.1:3181552-3196471 GCF_001890085.2 Hipposideros armiger | reverse complement strand
TGGGATATGAGAGGGGTCCCCACTCCGAGGCGGAGAGGCTGTGGAGGCCAGAGTTGTGACTTTACTGCGAGGAATAAACATGTCTCAGTCTGGAGGAATCACGTGACTCTCAGGAAACAGGGCCTTCTGAACAATTCTCTGCAGGGGGATAATAGTTGATAGCAGGCCGCCATTCCTAGCAGCAGTGGCTAATATTTATAAAGCGCTCACTATGTGCTCTGTAGGCTGTTTTACATGGATGATCTCATTTCATCCTTATTGCTGCTCTGGGAGATGGGAGCTCATATTTCCACTTTGCTGAGGCTTACAAGGGTTAAGTTCATGAAACTAGTGCCAGGATTTGGTCCAGGCGGTGGGACTCCAGAACTTTGTTCAGAACCATTGTGCTAAATGCCACCCATCAAGGGACATTGCCCCGAGGGAACTGTAGCAGACCAGGGGGCTCCCCAGAAAACTTACATCATATCCACTCACCAACATACCTCACCCTGCGAGCAGAAAGGAGGTTGGGGCTCTCTGTCCTGGTGTCCCCCTGTTAACAGATCCTTCTAAAGTCTCGTCACAAACCAAGACCTCCTTGGGAGCAATCTCTGAAGTCTGTACTATCTTCTATCTGTCCCTCTTCTCCATAATCTGTGTTTTAGGGCAAAAGAGAGGGGCACCCCAATATTTCTATGACAATCATTTTTTCCCCCAGAGGTCACTGAGGTATGTAGACATGTTTGCTCTCCAAATGATGTGAAACTACCTTGCTATTCTAGTGTGTGTCTATCCAGTCCCTTTCCTTGGGGACCGACTGTGCCAGTTTGTACACTTGAGACTGCCACAGGGGTCCTCGCCGCTCGGCCCTTGATCTGTCTTTCCCGACGGCCTTCTTGTCACAGTCTAAGTGAACTGGAAGGAGCGGAGGGGGAAGGGTACGCCGTCCCAAACCTGACAAGACACCATGATACCAAGGTCTTAGTTGTTTGACGCTTGTAACACATTGCCCACAGACATGCTATTATAAGTGCTGGTTAAATATTCCTTGAGTGCTGGTTAAAGGTCGGGTTAGTGCTGTTTAAATACCACTTCAGCGAGCTTGTGTACTTAGCCCCCAGCTAAGCGGCAAGCCTGAAGCCGAGCTACCATTTACAATATTGCTTCTTTGCAAAAGCATGTAGTGAATTTTCACTTGGTCCCTAATATTTTTTTTTATTTTTTTGAATACGATATTTTAATCTGAGATTACATTTAGAAGATCTATATTTGATTTTTTTTTATTGGCCAGGGTTTGCAAGTTTCATTCTTCACGCCCTTCCTTAAAAGTTCTTTCAATTCTTTAAGGAGCAGTTTCAATACTTCACTTAGTAGCCGTTAGAGCCACCTAGAAGTGACAGAAGGAGAGTAGCTTCACTACATATTAGAAATTCTCATTTGACCTCAAAAGATGGAGATTTCCCAATTGTGCATATATTAAAAAGAGCATGCTGTTGGAGTCAAAAGCTTTTCCAAAAGGGAATTTCTAAAACGCCTTTGGGCTGCTTGCCAGGCGTCAGGGATTTATGGATTATTATTGTGGTGAAACTATTCCTTTGGATGTATAATTTCAGGTATGCTTCTTAAAAAAAAAAAAGAGAAATCTGTCAAGTTTCCTTAAGCTTTCACTTCCTTTTAATTACTGAATTACAGGTCATTTCTGATTCAGATAACCTGTAATTCAATGACAAAATTGAAAGCCTGTTCTTTTTCACGACTGATCTGGTAGTTTTGAGCCTTGCGTGGTCATTGAACTTGAATCAGACACGATGAAGCTTAAATAACTGCAGCATTTATATGAACAAGTAAATAATAAGACCTGACACTTATATTGTGCTTTATACTTTTCCAAGTTATTTTGTACATATTATTTCTGAGGGTGAACATAAAGTTGTCTGCAATCATTAGAAAGTGTTTCCAATTACAGATGAATAATTGTTCTTCTAGAAGAAGCTGGAAGAGTAGGGTGGTCTCAGGTAGAAATGACTCACCAGGAAAGGACTCCAGAGGTAGACGGGGACTCAGGAGATGTCCAGTGCAAACCATGACAGCATCAAAGACAGCTGTTTCCTGCTTCCCCTCTGTCTCTGTGACAACATCCCACCGACCAGTTTCGGAAAAGTCTGGACGCTTCGTTATGCTGCACACTGTGGTCTGAAAACAAAAGACAAATACCGTATTTCCCCATGTATGAGACACACCTTAATTTTGGGGCCTGAAATTTGGAAAAAAAATGTATTACATAAAGTTATTGGACTCAAGTTTTATTCATCACATAATTCGTACAACTCCTCATCACTGTCAAAACTTCCAACCATTAGCTTGTCCTCATCTGTGTCTGATGACGAATCACTGTCTTCATATATCGCCTCGTCCTCAGTTCCATCTATGGCATTTGAAATCTACAACCACCGTATAAGACGCACCCAGTTTTTAGACCCCAAATTTTTCGAAAAAGGGTGTATCTTATACATGGAGAAATATGGTACTTGCTTTTTAGCAATCACCTTGGGACCTCATGTAAGGATGGGTATGGTAACCATGTTTGGTATTTCGAGAGGGCCAAGTCTGCCTCGTGATAGGGGTTCTGTTAACATTGGCTTATCTTTTCCCTAGAGAAGTTAAGAAACGTGGGCAACGTCTCAAAAGTGGTCCTATAGACTAGGACCCCAAACATCTGAAGGCCTTCATGGGAAGGAAGAAACGTTCTGTTTGTACTCCCGGTGAGAAGGAAATGAATTCCAATAGTGGATGCACTGGAAAAATTTAGGAAAATGAGTTTTGACCCGTGCTTATGTCTGTGGTTCAGACTTCTAGTCATTTCTTCCCAATGGGGTTCATGAACAAAATTTATTTTTTTCCTTTCTCTTGAAAAAATTCTAAATTCCATGCTGAAAGAGAGTTTGGATTTAGAGGAGGAATCAGGAAATTCCGTATGTTAGTGATTTATCTGAGAAAAAGGTTAGCTGCAGGACAATGAGGAATCTTTATGATTCGCCTTATTCAGAGAGTTGATGGAATCAGGAAGTTTGTTTCATCATCCTGTTTCCATTGGATTGCAGAATGGGCCAGCCCCAGCGCCTTAATCTTCCGTAACCCAAGGTGTTCAAGGTGTCTTACCCTGAACCGAATGTATTTCAGAAGACCAAAGTGCTCAGCGAATTCTTGGAGATAGTTCCAAAATTTTTCTTGGTTCATGTAATTGGGATAATCTTCTTGGAAGGGGAAGTCACTGTAACATGACATTTCTTTGCTGACATTTGTCACTAAGGACTTGTAGACCCTGGTCATCCCATCTCTGGAACTTTCCTGTAGGGAGAGTATAGTTAACTTCACGAGTGGGGGAGATGAGAGGAAGAGGAGAGAGACCTTCAGCAGTCAGGGTTCCACTTGTCCTTCCAAAGAGTTGCAGGAGAACGTAGCGTCGGGTCCCCATGCGACAGTTATCAGAAATCACTGCTGGGATTCGAATGATTAGATGCCGTATCTTTCTGAAACTACAAAGAAGCTAACAAAATTGAACAGGGCTCTCCAAGACTAACCCTGCCCTTCAACGATTCCGTGAACGTGGGGCCCATGGTCTCTCTGCTTATCTTTTCCTTCTCCCCTCGCCGTGGTTAATCCTCCACCCCTCTTCCTTTGCCCCAAGAACAACTCACTGACTTGCCTAGTGATTGTCTATGTATATTTCCAAAACACTCTCTCTTCCTTGGCTCTTTCCCACCAGCTGCTGAAATCCTGAAGACTCTAATTTTAAAAATAGAACAAACCCCCTTTCAACCTAAGTCCCCGTCCAAGACTGAGTCTCTCTGTGCAGTCTCAAGCTTCATGAAAGAGCCCCCACGTCCTGGCAGCCTCTGTTTCCTCAAGGACTGCTCTGCATGTTGTTGTCTCAATCTCCATCATTCAAAAATCAAAACAAACACAAAGAGCTATGTAAAGGCACTGATGAACTTCTTGTGGCTAAAGCTAACCTCTAATGTCTCCTCCAAATCAATTTCTGAGTCATTACTTTCTCTAAGAAGCCATCCCTGACCCAACAGATGAGCGTGAGGTGGCTGTTGTGGCCCCATAGCACCCTGTACTTCTATCACAGCACGATTGCACTGCTTTGCAAACTGTAAGGAAGGCGGGGTCCCTGCCAATATTGTTCCTCATTGTATCCTGGTAGAGGGACATGAAAAGCACTTGTTGAATGAATGAAAATTCATAGAAAGTTGTATTTTTGAAAAAAAAATAGCATATAGATGACTGGAAGAAATTACATAGAAATTTTAATAGTGCCGACCCATGGGTATTGATTTTATATTTAATTTGTATTGTTCCTTTTGTTTAATTCAATATTCTAAAATGAATCCATGTTACTTTAGACTAGGAGAAGGAAACCAAACAAATTGTGGGGTCAAATAGCAGAAGGCACATAAAGCAGACCCAACCCTCTGTTTCCACGTTGACACTGGTGCTTGATGAGGCTCACAGACACCTGAAGAAACATCTTTCCTGGTACCTGTACTCCTAAGGTTGTGACCATCCCTGCTTACACACACTTGTTTATTCTGTTTTCTTCTATCCATCAACGACTGGCAAATGCCACCTCCTCCATGCAGTCTTCCCTCATTCAGACCAGTCTGAAGAGCCCTCCCTCACTTTGAGCTCTCACTGAATGTTGCTTTTCTCTCCACCCTGAAGCAATTAGTGCTTGGGCCTCCCATCTTCTCACACCTTATAACCCACCAGTGAGGCAGGCCCCCCTTCTGTCCCCACCGGAGACCCTCCTACTCCCAGTAACGGGGCCAACCTGGCCAGAGGCAGGTGGTGGCAGCCACATCCAGCCCCAGTTCCTGATGCTCAGGTCTCCTAATGGCTGACCTCGTCCTGAGCATAACCCCTGGGCTGCACATTCCATTCCAAAGAAGGACTGGTCAGTGCCTGGGTGCTTCTCGTTCTGATTATTTCTTTCGAGGTCAGGGTTCTTGCCTCACCCTTGCCAATTGTCTTCCCAAAGACCTGAACAAGGCCTGGGGGCAGGGGCTCCACCCCCTGATGCCAACTTCCTTCCTTCCTAAAGTGTTATCTGCTCTGTATTCACCAGTGTCATTCAGCTTACCCAATGTGACACTCCACTACTTTGTTTTGTTCTGTCCATGGGCCAGACATCGTCATAACTTTCAAGCCCGTATTTGTGTATCAGACATAACTCTTCCCACTGTCCCAGCCTCTGCCCTGCCACTGCATCTGCACTGTGTTAGCATGGCACCAGTGTGTGTGGTTGCAGTGAGCTGCTCCCCTCTGTGATCACCAAGGTAGGCTGAGGCCACCATGCCTGAGGAGTGACAGAGCACACAGCCAGGTTACAACGGATGGGGGTGGGAGGGTATGAGCTACTCACAGTGAACTTCCATAGCCCTCCGATGTCATTACTTCTCTCAAAGCAGGTGGGCTCTAGGTCCTCATCCAAGCAGCATTTGAGGGAGGACAGGCCACTCACACCGGCTCCAATCACGGCCACGCGCTTGACCATGGTCTGCTCTGTTAGAAGAAGGTCGAGCAAAGCTTCTTTATGTGGCAAGGCTGGAAGGCAGCCCTTGTCACAGAACTCAACTTTTGTGGTGATAGAAATACCCTCCTTTCATCTCTGAGCTCAGGCAGAATCACGTTTTGGTTAAAAGTAGGGCTCTGCAATTAGACTTTTGGGTTAAGTCCTGGGTTCACTTATTAATAGGATGAATGTGATGAACTGTTTATCTTCTCTGTGCCTTAGTTTTCTCATCAGTACCATGGGGATGGAAAAAAAAATACCTACTTTAAATATTTGTTATGAAATTAAATGAATGAGTATATGCTGGAAGCGTTGTAGAAGTGTGTCTGTTACATAGTAAGTGCTCAATTAAATTTAGCTCTTATTATTAGCTACTGTTGACAGGACATTGATCCCCTTGGGACTTTAGAGCCCTCTCAGTATGCCAGGGGTCCTTTGCTTTATCACCTGGCCTCCCTGAACCCTAGGAACTGCAGTCAGCAAAACTGTTAGTTTTTATGCAAAGCATCTAGAGTCCTAAAGAATAGCTAGTCATGGACCACCTCCAGCCATGCAGCAAAGATGTTACATGAATTGGGAGTTGTGGGGGGGAGGAGGAGGGAGTTCTTAAACTTGCACAGAGGCAGCATTGGCTGACCATGATCCAGAACAAAGTTCCCAAGGGAAGTCATATGGAACATTCTAGAGTCCCAGATGAGGTCCTATGGCAATGGGGACTCCTGTGCTTCTCAGGACAGGCTGGAGGAAGTGTCATGGAGGTTTATGACCAGTTCCTGATTTTGCAACTTGGGATTTTGCAAACACCACTGTAGCTTTGGCTTGGATCCGATGGCCTAACCATTTAGTTCATTCCAGAAAACCAGGTTTCTGTCATGCTGAGGCCCTTGACATGTCAGGTAGACTGAGGTGCAAGCACTGCCTTTCCCTCAACCCCCTTAACTAGTGCAAAAAAAAAAAAATCACAGGAAGAGTAGTTGAGACCTCAAAGTACTTGTTTCATAAGATACATGCAACTGATTTGACTTTGCCCTTGAAGACGTGGCACTTTGTGAGGAGCGATCTTGTTGTATAATAACCCTTACATAACTTCTGTAGTGTCATGCCACTTACCATAGTGGTATTTTCCTTGGGGAACCAAGAGAGAATATTTATTTTTAAAATTAATTTATTTTCCAATTACAGTTGACAAACAATATTATATTCGTTTTAGGTGTACATCATAGTGATTAGACATTTATTCATTTGTTGGAAAAGTCATGATGCATCTTTGCAATGAAAAACATAGAAAAAATATGTCATGACTTTTCCGACAACCCAATATATACCTTACGGAGTGGATCACCCCGATAAGTCTAGTACCCATCTGACACCATACACAGTTATTGCAATATTATTGATGATATTCCCTGTACTGTACTTTACATCCCCATGACTGTTTTTATAACTGGCAATTTGTATTTCTTAATCCCTTCACCTTTTTTGCCCAACCCCTCTCCTAATGGGTGACCATCAATTTGTCAAGAGAAAAAATATTTAAGAGTCCTGAGCACCAGTAAAAAAAAAAAAAAAGCACCAGAACACAAAGCATTATCATTTGACGCAACTTAAGGCCACGCTGCTAATAAGAGGCCGAGTCTGGGGTGACTGGATCTCTGATGTGAGGCCTGGGTGTATACATCTTGTCGGTCTGAGAGCCTGAGGTGGCCTGTGATTCCCGTTACTGAGCCTGTGTTCAGGCTTGCTGGGTGTGCTGGGACAGGCTGGGTGGAGTTTGTTCCTATGGCTGTGCAGCTGGCTTCCTAGTCAGATCAGCACCCCCATTCACAGAAACAAAGTGGATTTGCTCTCACAGAGGCCAGAGGAAGACTGCCAAGCACTTGGCCCTCTCGGATGAACCTGGTTCTGAAGTAGATCCAGGCACTTGCCATGTGGATCTCACTTGTTGCCTCCTTCTAAGTCTTACTTGCCATCCTGCCCTTTGTAAGGATGAGGCATTCATACCTGGCTTCATTACATGTAGGAACATTTATACTTCTTCCCCTTAGACTTTTGGTTGATTTTGGAGTCTCCACTGATGTGGGGGAGCTAGGTGGGCTGCAACGGGAATAGATGTGGGAGGCGGCAGAACCGGGCTCGATCTCTGTCTCTGCGCCATGTTACCCCGAACGACCTACCTAAACACCTTAAGATTTATAATAAGAAAAAACACTCACATTGTGGGATTGTTTTCAACAAAGTCACATTACTTACATGCAAGTACCTAGCACCAAATTTTTACCAAATTGTTCGCCCCCTACCACCCTAATTCCTTTTCCCTAGAAAAGACAGCTCACGCAGATAAAATGTATCAACAAGTTTGGAAACACGCGGACAGACGCACCTGTGGAGTCTTTGGAGTTGAGAAGCAGGAGGTCTAGACAGCTTCTGATCAGAAATAAATGACCTCCACCAGGAAGAACACTGCAATCTCTTGACTACTAAGCAGAGAGAGGCCTGGAGTTGGCAGATCTGGACTATGCTCTGTCTTTGCAATAACGGCAGATAAGACATGGTTAATGGAACTGGAAAAGTTCAAAAGGTGCTGTAGTGAATAGACTGGCAGCAAAGTCATTCAACAGATGCAAATTCATTCAACTGGCTACCTCTTGAGCCAAGTGTGGGGGCCTCAAAGATGATTAAATCCTTTCCTCAAGGAGTTGCCATCAGATGGAGAGAGGCCGACACCTAGGCGATCATGTGGTATGTCCTATCATGGCAGCGTGCTCTGGGTACAACTGCCTGCAGACACCCTTGGGCTGTTTGGCTATTCCTGGGGACCTAGTTAGATACATGGTGGAGGCTTGTCTTTCTTGGGCAAGAACACTGTGTCCTTGACAGATTGACTCAGAGACAGCAAAAACAAATTAGGAATTTGCACCTTTTGAAATTATGCCAGAGTTGCAGATAATGAATTTCTGAGTGGAGGCAGCCATTAAAAAAAAAAAAAAAGCTTGAAGTCACTAAGGGGAGTGAGTGAGTGACCTGGAAATTGGGAGATCTGAGTTCTAACCCTGCTTCTGCCTCTAACCGGCTGGACAAATAAACTTGGACAAAATTCTTGATTTGCCTGTGACATCATTCTCACATTTGTAAAACAGAGGGTTCTGGTAGTTTTCTCTTTGTTCCCTCCCAGCTTGAAAGAACTATTTTTTATGTCTGAATGCCAAGTAATGGGTTCCAAAAATAGTTGTGAGTTGAAAGGGAGAGGAGAATACTGCAGGCTTGAAGGGTTGCGGGGAGAGGAGGTGTGCGCATTCTCTCTGTAAACTGTAAAGTGTGCTGTGAGCATAAGGGCGCTCGGAAGCTGAAAGGTGGCTTGCGTTTAGCTCCTTGGTAGATATGAATCCTGAACTATTGAATTGGACTTCGGAACAACATGGAGAAGTCCATTCCATACCTGACCAGAAAATGTAGGAATCAGTTTTGAGACCCAAAGAGGCTTGAGTGATTTGCACATCATGTAATTGATGGTGATTTGTTTGAGGTTGACCTGTTTATATTTCTTATGCTCACCCCACCAATGCTCTTACTTTGTTGTCGGATTTCCTATTGTAACCATTGTGGAGTTGTTTTGTGTTTCCCAGTCTCATCCATATCATGACACTCAGAGGTGAGCCTAGAATTATAGCAAGTCCCATGATTCTGTTATTCTCACGGACACTTTCCTTTCGGGTGGTTTCTCCCTGAAACCTGACTTTTCCTTACAAGGTCCCTTTATTTCCCGACTTTCTCCTTAATTCTGTTGCTTTAACCCGAATCCAGAGGCGCCTGAAGAACAGAATCATATTAATTCTTAAGGAATGCACTCACCACGCAGACTAGTCAGGCTCTGCAAAAGCAGCTTCTAGAAACATTTCCCCATTACAAAAAAAAATCCGGGACACTTACCTTGTTAGCATAGAGCAGATACTCTGACAAATTATTTCTCAAAGCCAATAGCCAAAAATAGCGTTTGTCTTTAAAAACCAAACCAAACATGAAACTTGAAACTCGAACGCTCTGTTTTAAGAGAAAAATAAAGAAATGCTGACTTGGATCAAAATTCTCTTAGTTTAAAACAAAAACCATTCGTCTTTCCAGTTACGCTGGTGACAGCAGAAAGAATACTTATTGAGGGTAAAAAAAAGTTGTGTAGAACACAAGCTTGATACTTCCGTGATTGCAAGGGAGGGTTTAAGAACAAGTTAGAATAGGGCTTTCGGATTCGAAAGCCACCAACGACTTTTGCCCTTTCCCCCCACCCTCCTCAACGTCACAGTTCTAGCCAAGCCCAAAACTTAAAGGGAAGCAGGTGGTAACCGGCTGCTCTTCTCCTTGTAGCCTTTAGAGGGCGCCAAGTCACCCCAAAAGCACAGCCCTCTGTGAAACAAGGGGTCTGCTTAGTAAACCCTGGCTCGTGTCGTATTAGTCTCTTGAATGGTCGTCGTAGGAGCTGTCCAAAGGAGAAAGAAATTTAGGTGACTATCAAACCCTCAAGTTCTTCTACGTCCAGAGCTATCTGAACCCAGAAGTGTGATTAAAATTCAAAACTTACAATGAGTTTAAGCAGTTTCATTCTTTCGGGAAGTGTCAGCAGAGGGAGCTGGTAAAATGCATCTGAGAAACCATGAAATTAGTTTCACATATTCACCTAGGGCACAAGAAGAGGAACAAGTATAGAAGCAGTGGCGACGATAGACTACTAAATAGGCACCATCTTTTTTTTTTCTTCTTTCCTTTTCCATCAACTACTTGGAAGAGACCTTTTTTTTTTAAATTTTATTTTTTAAAGATTTTTATTGGGGAATTAGGGGAGGGGAACAGCACTGGGGAATCGGGGGAAGGGGAACAGACAAGTTGCTGTCCTTTTGTTCTTCAGTCTAGTTGTAGAGGAAGGAAGAGACCATTTTATAAAAGACCATCTTTGGTTCACTGAACAGTTTCTAGACCAGGAGCACAAATACAAATGATCAGAGGGGTCGGGAAGGTCGAACACAAAGGAGGGCCAGGGGCCAGGTAAGAAGCCGGTGTCTAAGGTTCCGCGAAATGGTGCTATTTGAGAGCACGGGCCCAATATGGCAAGGTTTTAGGCTCTTTTCAGTAGAAACCGGAAATCTGGAGTTTTATTTGAAATCTCCTGTTGGCAGAAAATTAATTTTTCTTTTGGAAACTATCAAGCCAACAGAGAAGTTGAAAGAACAGGTTCATTAACGAACACCAGTGTATCCCTCCCCCCTTTATTTCATCGACTATTACAAACAGTGCAACAAAGCATCTTTGTGTACGTATCTTGGTACACATGACAATCTCTGTGGGACAGATTCTAAGATGTACATATAATTGCTGTGTCAAAAGATCTATGCATTTAAAATTTTGGTAAATACTGCCAAATTGCCCCCAAGTGCATTTGATAACATTTTCGTCCCACAGTCCCCACCCTCCTCCTGTAATGCCCTGGAATGTCTCCTGTTGACTCCTTGTTTGTCTGGACGCGATAGAGGAGCTTTTACAGAAGAGCTTTTCGGTGACACGTGTTCTCCTTTGCTGACGTTTGGGTTTAACTTCCTCCCCCCACCACACGCTGGACTTGCTCCGTCTCTGCTTGCTAATCTGTCACTCAAATCACAGGCCCACTCTTTTCAAAGGCTGCTTGCACTTCCCTGAACACAGATGTCGGAAATAAAAACATTGCATAGTTAAACGGTATAACTCATATTCCTTAGGAAAATGTTATCCTGTTGACACAAGCTCATCATCTCATCTTTTCCCTTTTGGCTTGAACTTTTGGGGTCTACTTTAAAATGCCTAATCAAGTTCTTTTTGGCAGAGAAAGGACGAAGGGAAGGCTATTTTTTTTTCTTTAAATCAAAAGGCTCTGAAGGTAGACTATTTAAAAACAATGTATTTTGTTTTATACAGGACAGCACAACCCTGAAGGCTGTTGTTTTTCTCAATTGTCGACAGCCTCCACGTGAAACGTCCTACATTGGGAAGCAGTGATTGAGGGGGCACTGGAGTCGGGAGAACCCAAGAAGCTCTTATGTATCTCCTCTTACTATGACCGCTACAGGGAATGGCAGCACCCTCAAATCATACCGGGGTGGGGGGAGTATGGGGCCAGTGACCTAGACAAGAATGAGATGGGCCTGAGCTAGGGAGTGAGGACCCTAGTAGGGATGGTAGGAATAGACCAGTCTGTGAGATAATAATGGCTACCTTTAGGGGGGCTCCTACTGTATGCTAGACATTGGGCTAAATGCTTCATATGCATCATCTTCATTTATCTCTCCTCATGACGATGCTAAAGTGGTATTGCCATGCTTTACAGATAAAGGAACTGAAGCCATAACTTGCCCCAGGTTGTTCAGCAAAGTGGGTGGGAGTCCCACTGGCCTGTCTGTCACCATGGCTCGCACTTTTGCACACATTTCCACACGATCCCTGCTCTGCACTAGAAATACACTTAGCAGGACTTGTTGACTGTGAGACATGAGGTCTGAGGGTCAGCGGGTCAAGGTGACCTGTGTTTTAGTGGAAAACTATGGATGAATTATAGTGCTGTTATTCCTGGAGAGAGGTGTTAAAAGGTCACTTTTCAAAGGAAGCAAAATCATGACTCTCATGCAAAAATATAAATGGAACACAGTTAAAAAACTTTTGTATGACTTGTTATTAAAGCGGGGAATGGGTAAGATATATTACCAACCAGTTCAAAGGGGCACATGTTTATAGATCAGGGATGTTGACATGAATATGCAAACCGAGGCGAAATCAGTGGTCTCCACAGCGGGGGACAGAAGCCAACTGAACCTTTATTGGATGTAATTTACACGTCTATACGCAAGAGTTATTTTACATTGCTGTTGTCTATAATTTACAGAATTTTAAAATAGCTTCCATAGATTCAAAATCAGATAGCCCCAAGGCTGCACTGTGAACAATGCTTATTTATTTATTTATGTTTTCATGTATTCATTCATTTGACTATGAAAGAAGAAAACAAATTTTATTGAGTGCCGCTTATTTTTAAATTGCACAGTTCTGTATAATCATTTATTGAAATATATAATATATATTTTCCCTACAGGGGGTAAGGAGGATGATATCAGGGAGTGAGAGGGAGAATGTTGGAAAAGATAATGAGGTTAATTTTGTTTAACCTCTGCGTTTGAGAAGCCCATGACATATTCTGCTGGGAATGTCCAATGAGGAGCTAGGTCTATGGCTCTGAAAAAATAAAATAAAGCAAGCAGTAAGATAGGCAGACAGCTTTGGTAATGATGGTAGTAATAGCTGTCAGTAAACACGTATCAGAACTTAAGTTAAGCATTTTATGTAGGTCGCACCATTTACTCCTTATGACGCCCTCATGAAGTAGGGTGTACGTTAACTCCTATGTTCTAGAAAGGAGAAGTGACGCTTAGGAAAAGTGAATGACCTGCTCCAGCTCATGGGACTACTAAGTGGCAGAGCTTTCCACACTGGGCTCAGTTCTCTAAGTGCCTCCCTCATAGTGGGGGGCACGTTGAAAGATCCAGAGCCTTGAAATGTACGAAGACAGACATCTTGACTTAAAATGGGCCTCGCAGGGGCCACTGTTTGTATACACTAGAAAGAATGTCAAATCACTCTTGCAGATGAAATGCCTCAGAAGCCCTGATTTAAAGGATGCGTGCAAGAGGCCAGTGTTTCATATGTTTCCTCTTTTACTAGAATTCTGGGACCTCACTAAATTAATTTTTTAGTGAATGGGTGAAAAAAAAATACTGTTTCTCAGAGTGATTTATGGAATAATTTTAAGAGTAGGCATGAGGACCCATTCTTTCTATGGAGTCTATTCTACATGGTGGCCATGGAGTAGGCCCAGTGTGGTCACGGTCACAGACGAAGTTGGAGGGAGAAACAGGGAGAAGGATTTATGTGGAGATTCAGAAACACAGTGGTGTACATAAGGAAAAGACCGCCAAGTCCCAGAAGGCAGGTTGACATACACTCCTAGGCAGAGTACAGGTATTCTCATGGAGTGCCATTCTTGTCATATGACTTTTATGATGTCACTATTAAGACCTCTGAAGTATCTGAACACTGGAAATCACAGGTGGATTCAAAGCCCTGGAAGTATTTTCTGGAGATGTATGTCCTGCCTCAGCCACTTAATAGCTCTGTTACTTTGGACAAATCAATGGACACGTCCTTGTCTGACTTCTCTCATTGGTTAAGTTGGTCAGCCTTCCCAACGAAGACAGAGCTTTCAATAGCAAGAAACTCAGCTACCATCACTAGTGTTTGGCAGAGATTCAAAGACAGGCAGGGGAATCTACTCTATGCATCTGACAAGGCATTTAGGTCATCTTTTATTTATAGGAAGATCAGGAAAATGGCCCCAAGCAAAGCCAGAAAGCTAAAGAGTTGAAGTACACTTGCAAAGGGAGATGGGGATTCTTTGACGATTCGAGTTTTGGTGACCTTGAGCATTCGGTCCCACTGGGTCAAGATGGCATTTCTGGCTCCGTCCCATCTCCCCGGGCCAGTCAAGCGGAACTGGTATGGTGTGCACGGGCCGAAGAAGATGGTCAAAGCCAGGCGTGGATCCGTCAGGAACATGGAGAGCAGGTTGGGTTTTGCATTGATAGAAGTCAGGAGTTCATCTATGTACGTGATATAATCTGATTGTAAAGCTTTGCAGTAACAGAAGCCAAACCTTTATAAAAGGAAGGTTGGGGATAAAAGGGAAGAACAAAAAGATAAAATAACAATAACCTCAGAACAAGTGAAATTGCTAAAAGCAAACAAGTATGTTGCAAAATTTGGAATGGTTTTCTGTATTCTTCCCTCCACGCCCATAGCTGTCTAATGGTCTCACTGTAGTATTTTAAGACAAGATGGGTTCCTTGAAAAGATGCTCTGTAAATGTGGTTCTCCAAATTCTCTCAATGCCTCTAGTATTAGTTCTTTCATCAAATGATCAGCAGTTTCTAGAAAAAATATATTTTACATAATTTTGCGATTCCTAAATCTTTCTAAAACTCAATTATTGCTATATTTGTGTAATATAAAAAGCCACAAAAATTAATAGAGTGGAATTCCCTGTAATGCTGGTATTAGACCCTAAAATCTTCGATTGACTTATGTGAAAAGAAGCTTTTATATTGTGTAGTTCTAATTAATTTTCTCTGTTATACTATCATTCCATAACGGACATCCAATCATATTCCAGGTTGAGGATGAAAAAGAGACATCCAAAATGCTTTTATTGTTTTGGGAATGTGCATGAGGATAGAGCAACACTTAAGTCTGGAAGTCTATATGAATGAAAGAAGTAATAAAAGTTTCTTTTCTTGGGA
>NW_017731356.1:3135652-3180917 GCF_001890085.2 Hipposideros armiger | reverse complement strand
CTCGCCAGCCATTGGACAGTGGCTCACGGCAGCTCACGAAGGCTCATGCCAGCTGCCGGCCAGCTCCACTGCAGCCTAAGCCATCGCTGGCGACTCACGGCAGCCCAGCTCCAGGTTGAGCTGTTGTTCACCATCTTGGCTGTAGAGGGCGCAGTGTCACTGGCCCTCATGTGGGATCCAAACCGGGGCCCTGCTGCTCAGAGCTGGTGTCCCAAGCCAACTCCTAACCAACATGCCACTCAGCTGGCCCTAAAAGTTTTTTAAATGCAGTGATTGTAAAACTTTTTTTTTTGTCCTTAGAAACTTTTTTTTTTTTTATGTTTAAGGCAAAATTTGTATCATAGCCCAAAATAGATAAACAGCAAAACCGATAAAACCAGAGATGTTTTCGTTGGATTAGGAGTGAGAGTGGGGAGCCCCCAATACTCCATCACTGGCCACCTCCCTTCCTTTATCCCCAGCCCTTGAATGGTAGCCAGAGAGTAGAGCACAGGTGGAAACCTCTGCGCAAGGGAAGGGATCCACAAACTTATTCTGCAAAAGGCCAGAGGGCAAATGCGTTAGGCTTCGAGGACCACGTTACAGTCTCTACCTCAACTACTCCACTGTGCTGTTGTAACTGGAGAGCAGCCACAGACAAGACGTCAATGAATGAGTGTGGCTATGTTCTCATAGCACTTTAGGGCCACTGTGATTTGAATGGCGTATACTTTTCACCCATCACAACATATTCTTTTGCTTCTTTTGTTTCTAGGCATTTAAAACTGTGAAAGAAAAATACAGGTGGTCTGTAGATTTGGCTCACAGGCCACAGTTTGCTGACTCTTGCTCTAGAGTTGTGTCTGAACAAAACAAAAAGAGCTGAATACAGGTTTGTTGAATGGATGAGTAAGCAGATCCTTCTAGTGTCAGAGTGGATGGAACACAGCTGTTCGTCTGCTGATCACGGAATAATGTATCTGGTAGAGGAGGGTTTATTATATTTGGTTTAGAATCCAAACTCCATGTGGTATTAGATGACCATCGTCTGAAGTGATGATATCGTGACATTAAAATTTCTCAATTTCCCTCTCCTTCCTCTCTCCTTAAACAAGCAATCCTAGTTTTTTCCTTTTAGTCTTTGGTGACTTTTTTACCTGTGGCGTAACTCGCACCTCTTTTTGCTACTGTTTTTACCAATTTCAGTTAGGATTCAAAAAGGATTCATAAGTCGTTAACTTACCCACTGGGCTTGTTTTTTTTTCTTGCAGTAACTTCCTCTATCATGACACTTGCTGGTGGTAACTTAATCACACCTATAAAACAAACAGACAAATAAAAAAAGTCCATTTAACTTGAGGTGTAGGCGCTTCCTTAATGGGTAAAGGTGCTTTGTTACTACTCATCTTTAGTTCTAGTACCTGGCTACTCATCTGTTCTTCTGGCAAACATACTCCTAGTAATAACACCTGCAGCTGGAAAGATAGGCATCTGGTCAACTCACTACTTACTTGATATGAATGAACCTCACAACAGCTGTGCCCGAGTTTTGTCATTCCATTGATTGAATGTTTCAATATGAACTGAGCCAGTTGATGCAGTCAAAATAACAGCTAGGCACAATTTAGTATGTTTTTTGGCCCCTAATTTACCTGTTGTGCTGGTAGTAGCATACATTCATTATGATCGTGGACTTCAGTGAGCAAACGAATGAATGCTGCTTTTAAAGATTCTGATGTTTTGGATAGGAGCTAGGGAGGCTCTCAAAATTTCCAGGACCCAAAATGACACACAGCACACGAATGCATCCGCCTTGCTCTTTCCCATGCACTTACCTTTCAGGACTTGAACCGCCCATCGAGCTTGCGTTTCTCCTGTGGGTATCATGGAGCCCAAGGGTTTGATGAGGCCAATCACAGCCAGGGTGGGCTTTTCCAGATGCGCAGGGAAGATGTACTTGTACAGTGATGCCTGACCATCTTCAACTTTCACTACGGTCTCCTCCAGGAAGGGGAAAGCAAAGGTGTATCCAGTTGCCAAGACAATGATGTCAATGGGCTCTTCCTTTGGGCTGTTGTTAAATATGACAGAGTTGTCCTTCACCTCCTTTAGGCTTGGCTTGATGAGCACTTTCCCGGTGATGATACGGCCTGGGAGCTCATCATTTAGCACGGGCTCTTTCAGCTGTGTCCTAAACAAAAACATGAGAGATCTGCCAGTGACCATGCAGCCATCCCTCGCACCTTCTCCCGCCTTCCTCCCTGGGGACTCTGCCCCCGGCTAGGCAGGAAGTGCCAATCTTTTCTTTTTTCCTTTCCTGAACTTAAAAAAAAATTTGTTTCTTTAAATTAAAGTTCATTGGGGTGACAATTGTTAGTAAAGTTACATAGGTTTCAAGTGTACAATTCTGTAATCAATCATCTATATATTACATTGTATGTTCATCACCCAGAGTCAGCTCTCCTTCCATCACCATATATTTGATCCCTTTTACGGAAATCATTTTATGGATGGGGGTCACCACAACATGAGGAACTGTATTAAGGGATCGCGATTAGGAAGGTTGAGAACCGCTGCCTCGGTGATGTAGCTGGAAACGCACTCAGGTGATCCTGCAGGTAGGCCAAATTGCCAAATAGAGATGATGCTCACTGGTGCCTCTGCCCGGGGTTGGGGGGGAGACTAAAATCAAGGTCATCTTGACAAGGTCAACAAGGTACCGCTATTAGGGTGATGGTGAAGGACAACTATAGGTTTCGATTTGTCCTACCCAGTGAAACAAGGCAACCGTGTTGCTTTGGTCAAGAGCCGCAGACAAATCATTCACTTTAGATTGCTGCAGCTGAGGCCCAAGTAACATGCCAAGGCCACAGAGCTCACTTAGTACTACGCGAACTTGGGCAAGTGACTGAACTTTTCTAAGCCTCAGTTTACCCACGATGAAAGGGTGTTTGTAATCATACTCACTTTAAAGGTTGTTGGTATGATGAAATACATGATTTCACTTACCAAGAACTCAAAAACCGTGAGCTACTATGATCAAGTAAGTTTATGAAATTTTCCTGCCTATTCAGTCATGTTGCTGTGTTATTGCCGTGTTTGGACATGCCACGCGAAGGACTAAGACACCATCTTCCTAATAGCCCCCGGCAGGTACAGCAAGATACGCCATACTTACCTGTCTTCTGGTTCTAAGCCATAATTTGCATGATTGAACCGGCTGTTCATCTTTCTTGCGATCCACCAAGTCACAATGGGAGTTGGGAGAGAGTTTCGGATCATGTTGTGAAATCGCGTCATGAATAACATGTCCCATGGGAACCCCGAGTCGGAGACTCGGCTGTTCACCCAGGCCCCCGCAGTGGTGCTGAGGAATACCTGGGAACAACCAAATAGGTCACTCAGGCTGACATATGAACAGGGCAGGCCTGGACAGAGATTCGAGAAGTTGCAGAAATTAAGGGATACCCAAACATCTGCCACCCTCAGAATGTATCCCTGACAGGAGAGTTTTCGCCCCTCCAGCTCCTATTTTAAAGTTATTCTTTTGCGGTAATGGTTGGAGTGTCTAGAGCAGCAGTTCTCAACCTTCCTAATGCTGCGACCCCTTAATACAGCTCCTCATGTTGTGGTGACCCCCAACCATAAAGTTATTTTCGTTGCTACTCTATAACTGTAATTTTGCTACTGTTATGAATCGTAATGTATCTTTTTGTTTTCTGATGGTCTTAGGCGACCCCTGTGAAAGGGTCGTTCAACCCCCAAAGGGGTCGCAACCCACAGGTTGAGAACCGCTGGTAGAGTATTAAGATGTCTTAGGACATATTATTGAGCACTTATTATCTGTCAGCTTCAGTGCTAGACACCAGGTGAGCGAGATACTGTGGCAAGCTATCGGGAGCTTAAAGTCTCCTGTGGTTACAACTTTGTACACTAATAAACGTAGGCAGTAAGAACAGGGAATGGTGGCAATTGAAAGGTCCACAAAGGGTTTCAACAGAAACTATTGTTTGAACTGACTGTTAATTCATTAATACAATTCGTTTTGGTGGATTTTTTTTCTTTTTTTTACAGATTGAGTTTTCCAGCTGATTGAGTTCATTAAACTAGTAGTTGTTTTGGTACCTACACAATAAGAAGTTGTCTATATATTGTAGCTATTTAAAACTCAAAAAATTCAGTCAACCAATCTGTTGCGTTGCAGATTCAAAACAACTGATTTCACAGCTTTTTCCTCCTCCAAACCCTGGGGCATGGTGACTGGAGCCACAGTGTCTGTTTTTGTTATATATTTGTTTGGACTTATAATCGAGCAGTAGATGCAATACAGGAAATGTGGGGCAAGAACTACGAGTGTATCAGTGATTTTGATATTAGACGTATTTGCACTGAATCTGCCTCTCTCTGGGTCCTGATGCAGAATCAGATAGGACCTTTTATTAGATATGAGTTATGTTCTAAACTGAGATGAGTTTCTTTGTTGATACAGAAATGATACTATATATGCCAAAGCATGTTTGCTGATTGAAAAAATTTCCAAACAATTAGAAAAATAGAAATAATAATATGCTACCCACATGGGGTGGTCATAGTGGATGGGACTGTGTTAATTTTTGTTTCAGGCCCTCCTTTGTCTTCTTTCAGAATTCCACCAAACTTCTGTCTTTCCTTTATCTATCTATCTATCTATCTATCTATCTATCTATCTATCTATCTATCTATCTATCTATCTAACAGATCAATCATCAAGTTCGTTTTTGAAAGTTCCAGAGGGAATATCAAAAGTTACGCACTTCCAATCCTTTTTTTTTATAGCTATTTTTACTCTTGCAATTATTGATCCAGGTATAATATTTACACTTATTTACTTGCCATCTGGTTTCCTCATGACTACGTGCTCCACAATAGTGGGAACCTTGTTTTTGTTGTTGGCATTCTCCAGTGTGTCCCCAGCACCTGGCATAACATTCAGCACCTCAGAAGCCAACAGCTAGTATGTATTTGTTGGGTGAATGGCTCTCAATGAGTTTATAGCATATTTGGAAGGAAAACATATACCATAAAAGGTAATTAGCAATAATAAGACAAAGTGCCAACTGACGAATGTAAAGTACAATTATTACCTAAGTTTTTACTAGGGAGAGATTGCTTTGTGTTGTGGTGGGGTAGCTGAGCGTGTACGTGTAAATTGTAATAAAAGAAAAGAGGGCACTGCAGAAGGGGAATGTGGGTGAGCAAAGGGGAAAACGGAGGCCCAGGGATTGGAAAGGGCTCAGGAGACACCTGTCAGGCTGCAGCTGATGATTGTGCAGAACAGTAGGGGCGGGGGATAAAATGAAAATGGCAGATTTGGACCAGATTATGGAGAACCTTATAACGCAGAGCTAATACATCTGCAATTTATTGTCTTTTTTAAGGAAGGGGAATTATTGGAAGGTTTTGTTTTGTTTTTTTTTAAACACGAGAATGTCGTAACAAGAACAGACTGTGCAGAGGATTTGTTCGTCTGGGTAGATTATCATGTGTGAAAAGATGGACTGGGGATGGGGTGCAGGGTAGAATTAGGGACGGGAACTTTGAATGAAAGAGGCTTGGATTTGAAAACTGGCTCTGCCTGCTGCTGGGGTTTTGACCTTAGGCAGGCTCCTTAACCTCTGTAAGCCTCAGTTTCCTCATTTGTCGTCAGGGTACTGACGACCCTTCAGTGGCTTGTTTCGATGATTGGTTGAGGTAACGCAGTAGAACATTTAGTGAAGCACAATAAATATTGACTGTTTCTACTATTGTCATTAGGAGGACAATGCAACAACAGCCTTAGTGTGAGGTGCTATGGATCTGATGATGGTGGTGGCAACCAATAAGGAAAGGGGGGAGCAAATGGGACATCTTAGTGAGGAGAAACTGCCAATATTTTCTGACCTATGGAACTGGGTAAGAAGCCAGTGTCTTTGGGAACTCTCATTGGGTGAGTGGGCAAACAACAAAAAATAGGAAGTCCCAGAAGTAGGTTTTGGAGGCTAGATGACACCTGCAGTTGACGGTAAAATGTGCAAACATTTAAAAAGAACTTTAAAAATCTATTTTAGAAACACTTTAGAAATCTATGTGTTTTAGGCATTTTCATTCCGGTCAGCATTTATCATGGTGTCTAACACTGTTTTCCCGAGGTATGTGTCTTAAGATAAAGCTCTTCATCCATAATATCCAGAATGGTTCCTTGTTGGCAGTTACAAAGGAGTCACAGGGATGGAAAGTACAGCATAGGAAATAGAATAAATAATATTGGAATAACTATGGTGTCAGATGGGTACTAGACTTATTGGGGGGATCACCCTGTAAGTTATAGAAATGTCTAACCACTATGTGGTGCAACTGAAACTAATCTATTGGGTGGCCGGGAAAGTCATGACGTATTTTTCTATGTTTTTCAACGCAAAAATGTGTCATGACTTTCCTGACGATCCAATAATATTGAATGTCAACTGTAATTGAAAAATAAAATTTTTAAAAAATTATTTGTAAGTTAAAAAGCACTCATAATGGAAATCAAAAAAACATTTAAAACTAAAACAAGAAAAACCAAAAAGCTTATATATATATATGAAAGACCGGTACCTTCTTTGCCACGTGGCTAGCCTCCACAGCGATGTCTGTGCCAGAATTTCCCAGTCCAATCACAAGAACCCTCTTTTCCTTAAATATATCTGGATGTTTATACTGTCGGCTATGAAAGTACTGGCCTTTAAAGGTATGTATACCTATAGGAAAAAAAAAAAGTCAAATAGGGAGTTTATAGGATCCGTGAACGAAACATACATATTGTTCAGTTAATAACATCCTTTTGACAGGTTTAGGTTGTTTATAAGAGCATACTCAATTTAAAGAAGATTTGAAATATGAATATATGACATTATAAGATGCAGCAGCAATTAGTGAGTGGTTACTTATTCAATGGAGGTATTTACTCCATGTCACTAGATGGGCCTCTAGTTTTAGTCACTAGGTGATTCATTACTGAGTTGAAATATTATGGCATAAAGACTTATTAGGAAAAGTGTAAGGAGTCATTACCATTTAAAGGTTGATAGAAATCCATGGGGCAGTGATATCCTATATATTAACATTTGATTTATAGAGAGCTTTTTACAAAGAACAACTTATGGGTGAAAAAACAAAGGTTTAGAAAAGTTAAGTGGAAGGCCCCAAATTATTTAGCTCTTAATTGTATAGCTTAAAATCTATATCTCTTGGGTCCCAAGCTCACCCTATTCAAACTGGGTACATTGACTGTGTTGCTTTATCCTAATATGACCTGACTTGAGTGACACCTGGGGGACAGATTCAGGGCCATTGGAGATACATTGTTGTAAAATGAGTATTGGTATCCCTCCAGGGTATATGTAGACTGTGATTCCTCCATCAGACTCCAATAAAATTTCTCTCCATATAGACTACGTGGTGTCTTATCCACCACTATATTCTTAGCACTTCATGCTAAATACTGTAGGTGCTAAAAGCAATGCACTTTCTATGGCATGGAACATGCTGGATTCTCTGAGTGACCCTGTACCAGGCACTCCTTCCTGGGAGTTTGGCGTAGCTCACTACTCAGGAATTTTCTGTGCTGAAAACAGCTGACGAAGGATTGGGTTGTCTTGTGGAATAGTGCGAGTTCACTGTTGAACGTGTTCAAGCAGAGGCTGTTGAGCGTCTCTCAGGGATATTGGAGAAGAGTTTCCTGCACTGGGAAGAAGCCTAAACTTGATGCTTTCCTTCAGTGATTCTCTTCTAGGGCAGTTTTTAGGATATCTTAACTTGACCTAACTTGAGTAACCAAGGATGATTGGAAGTTCGTGAGTTTATTAGACAAATAGCCTTGGGATCAGTACAGGACATGTTGAGAAAAACACTTTCTAAAGTTTTAACTTTTTGAATTCTTTAATTTTTTGAACGTTTTCTGCAGATAAAATAAATCATACCACTGCATTTTCTATACCCCCTGAGTTGCAGTTCAATTGACATTTGACATAGATTAACATGATTCATGGTTGCAAAAGGCAGAAAGAGGAACTGAGACACAAAGATGTCTTAACTTGCCTCCTAAGACTTATCTCCCTGTTGACTAGTGATCTAATGCCATAAACCTCTGATCTAGTTAATTGCTATAACTCATAAACAAACAAACAAATTTCTTTTTCCTTTGTTCACTGATTGACCTTTGAGGCCCCTAAACTCAACACTGGCAACGTGCTTAAACTCCCAACTTGTCTAAGCATCCCGTGTCTTAGAAGACTTTCCAAGTGCTGCCAGTCACTTAAGGAGGGACATTGAACCTCAGCGAAGTATAAAGCTGCTCGTTAGTTATTCATCCTACTCTTTGGCACTCATGGGTTGTTTGGAACCTATGAAAGCCAAGAAACTGGCCAGAAACTGGCTGGCTAATAAAAACCCGTGTTACCTCACAGCTTTATGTAATGGAGGAGACATAGGGATTCATACCCAGGCCCATCGAGTACCTGGAGGGCTCCCAGGAGACAAAATAAGGTTAGTTGCAGACAATGCTGTACCTGGAAAGGAGTCCAGTGGCAAATATGGGTCAGTAAGAAAACCAGTGCAAACCATGACAGCATCAAAGATGGCGGACTTTTGCTTCCCTTCACGCAGAGTGACCACCTCCCATTGGCCGGTGACGGTAAAATCTGGGCGTTTGCTTACACTGCAGACTTTAGTCTGAAAAAAGAATCGTAGATGTCATGATTAATAGTTGTCAAGGTTCCAGTAAAGGCTTGCTGGCTGATGGGCCAGTAGATATTTCAAACATTCTAGAGCACAGACTAGATATAATTCATGAACATAACCCTAGAAATAGAATTGAGCCACCTCTGGTAACCAGTGATCTATTCTTTCTATTAGTTCAGTTTTTTAGATTCCATATTTAAATAAGATCATACGGTATTTGTCTTTCTGTCTGATTTATTTCACTTAGCATAATAATACCCTCAAGATCCATCCATGTTCCTGCAAATTGTGGGATATCCTTCTTTTTCTATGGCTGAACAATATTCCATTATATATCACATTCTCTTTATCCATCCATCCATCAGTGGACTCTTAGGTTGTTTCCATGTCTTGGCCTTAGTAAATAATGCTGCAGTGAACATGGGGGTGCACATATCTCTTAGAGACAGTGATTTTGTTTTGATCACGAGTACTTTTAAGGTTGTGAATGCAAATCTTATTTGCTACTTATTTTGGTCAATCTTTCCATTCATGTTGCTTTCTCTGTGTTAATTCCTCAACATACCCATCTCTGATAAGGGAGGGAAACAAGACTACTAACGGAACGGATGTTCTGTGTCTTACCTTGAACTGAATGCATTTCAGAAGGTTGAACCGATTTGCATACATTCTGAGATATTCCAGGAATTGAGCATTTGGCACATAGTTTGGGTAATCTTCTGGGAATGGAAAGTCTGAGTAACAAGACATCTCCTTGCTGCTGTTGGAAACCACCGACTTGTAGAGGCTGGCTCTGCCTTCTTCGACATGGTCCTGTACAAACAGTGCCCACACGTGAGCAGGAGTGTGTGTGTGTGCATGTGTGTCACATCCCAGCCTATAGCCACCTCAGCAAAGGTCAGTCTTTGCCTTAAGTGAGCCTGCCCACTGTTCCTGTGCATCTAGGATAACGTGCCTGTGGAATGTCAGTCATTGTTCTTTCCTACCCTTTGAAGGCACACACATCACAGCGGAGCACGAAACCACAGAACCATTCGTTGTTTTCTTGTTCCCCACACACCAACTCTGTGTGCTGTAAACGTGAATGACTAACTGTCCTGCACCTGCCAATGTAAAAGAGGCATGTGTCTCTCCATCTTACTTTTTATCCAATCCTAGAGATTTCTCCACTTTGCTCTCTCCCACTCCCTTACTCTACTACTCATGGATTTCAGGTTCACCCTCCTTAGGCCTCCTCGTTTGATTCTAATGTAGAAAATCAGCTGCAGAACTGCCATTATCCAGAGCGTCTCCTCAATCCATTGAGATTTTGCTTCCTGGCAATTGTTGTCAGGCTGAAATAAACTCATAAAAATTCTCTACAATTTTGGATGGTTATTAGGTCAACAGCCACTTTATTGGCTCGCAGAGCTTGAAGAACACCCTTAAACTTGAAACATTAGAACTAAGCTTAGTGTTGGTTTGCTTTGATTTAAAGTCAACAAGTTTCCTCTGGGTTATAGGGAAAAAAACCACAATAGGAACAGATGTGAAGAGCTGTAGTATTGAGAAGTGAGAGCAAACAGCAAAGGAAGAAGCTATAGTATTGTTAAATAGAAATCTTCATAGCTGAAATCTTTTCTAAAAGAAAGAGTTTATTAAGCTATATATGCTAGCCAGAAAAGGACCAGGTCCTGGGGCATGCAATCTAAACCACCACCAGCAGGGCTGGATGGAGGTGACAGCAGGTCCACCATCCTGGGATTGACCAGGCTCTTTTATGCCAGCAGTTTGGTGAAGAAAGATGTAAGTTGTTTTGAAACAATTACATTGACTACAGATGAAGGGGGTGGGAGAAGGTGAAGTGGGGCTGGTTCTGGGATAGGTGTGTAGTCTGTAAGGAGAAGGGTTTACTCTTGAGGACTGGCGGTGGGAAACAGTCTGCAGAGTTTGTGCGTAAGCAAGAAGCAGAGGTGCCTGTCGATCCTGGAAGTTAACTCAGAGTTTTAACATGCAATCAGGAATGTCATCAGTCTTTTGTTGGTTTTGCCCAGAAGTTGTTAACTGATTAACCTCTCTCGTCCTTCCCATCCACCCTCTGGCCTGGTGTAATTTGAGGACATCTTAGAACTTTTTTCTTGTCTGTATAAGGGGGAAAACATCAGTTATAAAATCAGTCATTTTGGGGTCAATTAGTATGTAGCCAAAGCTCCCTCACTTTTCTCTGGCATATGAGAACATGACATAGTCAATAATACTCTCTTAATACTATCAATTTCGAATTAACAGTAATAAAAGGCTAAACTAGGAATATATATTGTTGGGGGGGGGAGGGTGAGATGTGCATAGTACATGATGTAAAGATTTCCGTAAAAATAGTTCAAAAAATTTAAAACATTTTGTTAATGGCACGTTTGGATATCAAAGAGTAATGGGAACTCATTGGAATTGCATAAATCAGGGATACATGTATTTTATGGGACTTTAAAACAAATGAACAAACAAAAATAAAGAAAAAAACCCCAAATAACTGTTTTGCAAAACTTTGGAAGGTAATTGTACAGACAGGGAGAAGAGAACCTTCCGGGCAACACTGAAGCCTATTGTGATATAATGTATCACAGATGTTAGTGGGGAGGAACTGTAGCCCAGAGTGGAAACAGCCCTTCGGGTGGAAGCCAGCGCCATCTCTTTGCTGCAGTCTCTCTTTCCTACCATTGATTGTTTCTCGTGGAAAAACACCAGGTCTGGAGTGTTTAGCATCCATACAGGGAGTATGGGGTCCAGGCCACTTCTAAAGGGGGATGTGGGTTCTTGGCCCTGCCCTCCAGTGTTTGTCTCAGTGGACAATGTGCCCCAGTGGTCCCCAGGCTGGTGGGGACCCCAGCTGCAAGGCACTCCTGGCATTGTGCCTGTGTGGGTCTGCCAGTTGCCCTGGCACTCTGAGTATAGAAGCACATGCCTCCTGAAAATGGATGAAGGTAAAAATGATTGGGGGGTGGTGGAGGGATGGACTGTGGAGAGAGGGAAAGAGAAAGAGATTGAATGGAGTGGTGTCTGGCTTCCTGGTTCATTTTGCCCTATAATACAAGGTGAAGGTCACCGCCATCCACTAGGACACTGCATGAGAGCCCGTGGACGGTCCAGGATGTGCCTGCCCTCATTCCTGAGCTGGGCCACACACCCTGGAAACACATGAAGTGCACTTCTCGGCGGGACAGACCCAAAGTCACACCACCTGGGTTCAGACTGAAACTCTGAGCTTTTAGCTGATGACCTGGGACATGTTCTTAAGCTGTTTGTGTCTCAGTTGCCTCAGCTACAAGTAGGAATTATAACCGTACATGTCCCTTAGGATAAACTGAAATGACAGCTATGATGCATTTACAGCAGTGCCTGGTAAGCTCCCCCTCACCGTTAACTGTCATATTCTCCTTCTACAGCCACCACGAGATTTATTTTCTCCAGCTTCGTGGCCTTCAGGGAGGATTATGGGCAATGGGAAGAAAGCTTTATCAGGTCAGAGGCTCTCTCTTCTCACTTTCAAAATAGGTGTAAAATGACAATAAAAGTCACTCCCCAGCGGGGACATTCTCTGTGCTGGACATTCACACCTCTTCTTCTCCAAGAACAGTTACTACCTTCCTCTTCCCCTCTTTTTGAGCAGCCTGAGCCCATTTTACTTTGCCACCGTCCCTCTAGTGAGAGTCAGGCTGACTGCAGGACAGTGTTCGGCTCTCTGATCTGTGATGCTGGAGAGCTGGGCAAACCCCAGAAGAGATGTTAGACACCCCCAAAGGGGCGGGGGCCTGCCCGCTGTACCCCCTTGAAGATAATAGGAATTCAATAAGTGATTGTTGAACACGTGACTAAAAGGAAACCTACCCAGATGACCGACCTTTTAGAAATAAGGCTGTTAGAGAAAGAGTAAGAATCAGGCTTACCAAGCTTCGAGTAGAAATCGCTATTAGGAGCACCCCTCACTGCGCACAAATCACTCCTCGGCGATTTAGGGGTGAAGTATTGTACCTCACCCTCGCCCTCACTGCATCTAAAACATGTACGGTACATATGGCACACAGTAGGTGCTCAATCAGTGTGTGTTGAGTAAACGAAAGGGTGTGTGTGTGTGGAGGAAAAGTCCTCGAGGCCCAGAAGGAAGGACATCATTCTAGGGAGGGTTGTTAGGTCCCTGAATGTGTCACAGGGATGAGAAGGGTAAAGCGTAATGTGTTCCTACCAGGGCCACAGAGTGGAACGACCTCTAGATGGCGTCAGCGTGGTGCGACCTGAAGGCCGTGTCTCAAGGCCCCTTCCCGTACTAAGGTGCTCCAAGAGCAATATTCATTTTGGGCGACAGGACAATTTCTTCCGTATTATCTTACGATCGAGGTCAGGAACCTATAGTGTTACTGTCCTAAGCCTCCCTTCCCTCCTGAGAGCCTGACAGAGTCGGTTGTGGAACAGACCTCCTGCCACCTCTTGAGTTGGTGGTCACAAGTGGGTTCATTACCAACGTGCCCCTTTTTTAAAGGCCGCCACCCCCTCCCCGCCCCAGTGAATGGTGGCCTTTCTTTTCCATTGCAACCTTTGTGGGTTTCCTCTTTGCTTAAGGCTGTGATCGCTGGAAGAGACCAGGTTCGTGCCTTTGTGAGCGTTAAATTAAGTGCAGTAGTTTATAATCTCTCTAATTTTGGGGGGATGGAAAGTGGCCCCATGTGCGTTACTGGGTTTCTGCATTTTGCCTGTTTCGTTTTGTGGTACGGCTCCTTCTGCCGAGAGCAGGGACAAAGGGCCCCACTTGTATGCTTTCTGACGAGCACAGCCTTTGCAAGAGCAGGTTTTGAGGAAGGGGCCACCTGCTTTGAGTGCAAAGATGCCTCCAGCCAACCTTTTGTGGTGTGTATGTGCACGTGTGCATGGGTTGGGGTAGAGGGAGACAGCAGGTCTCTAGAAAGGCTAGGAGACCCCTAGCTAGAGGCGGGAAGGCCCCTGCACGGCCACCTAGCTTAGGGGTTGTTAATCAGATTCTAGGGGAATCTAAAGGCAGTACAGAGATGCTTACAGAGGCCGCTGTGTCAAGAGGGGGTGCCGAATGGAGGTGGGGGTGGTTTTCCCTGCATCCCAGCCCCCTAGTTATTCAACTTCTATTTATTTTTAAAACTGGTTCTGTGTTCTCATTTTATAAATGAGGCAATGAGGGCTGGAATGACTTTTTAATTGGGCGCCGTTTTCGCTGGCTACTGCTGGATCCGCCCCTTCCCATCCTTTTGATGTCCTATCACATGCAATATGTTTCCGTGGCCTTCTCCACTTTTCTTAACTCTTCACCTCCTCTCCTTCGCCCTCCACAGCTGCCGTATGTTCCTGAAAGAGCCGGGGCCTCTGAGGCGTGTGCTCTTCGATCTTCTTTTCCCTCCATCTTAACATTTCTCTTCCATGCTCACGTTTCCTTTTGTTTTCCTTCCCCTCCAGTTTCTGAGGAAGTGGGGAGCCAAGGTGAACCCTTCCACTGGGGCCTGTGATTCCACTCCTTCCCTTTGCTGCTAGGAGTGTGTCCCAGTTAGGGCTTATGGATTCAACCATTTCCTACCACCCAGGTGCTTTCTCTACCTGTAAACATAGTTGGGTTCTCCCACAAGCATATCAACAACCACCGCAACAAATCTCCTTAATCTTGCTCCTCGGTATCCATTGCTTTCTAAATTGAGCGTGAATCCCTTATCCAAACATTCGCCCCCCCCCCCATTATTTCTCTTACATGTATCACATACACCAATAAGCTACTTTTATTTTCCAAGCATGCCCAGTCCTTTTTCTTTCCTGGTTCCCTCCCTGATGTCTCCCCCTCGATCTGTTCTGCCTGTTGAAACCTTTCAGTCCATCACATACCATCTCTTCCATGAAGCCTTCCCTGGTTTCCCTCAAGTGGATGTAATCCTGACCTCATTTAAACGCCCGTAGCCCCGTTTCTGACTTGTCGGATCCTGCCCTTTTCCCACCAGCCCCACAGCTCCCGGAGCGCAGGGTGAATCCCTCTCGGTTTTGTGTTCCCCACAGTGCTCTGTGCATAGATGTTTGGCCTGCCCAAGTCACACAGCTAGCTGGGCACAGCTGGATCTAGAACTGATTTCTCTTAACTCCTACATCAGTGATTATTTTTGTGTGTATATATAAGTCTGTCCCCTATATAAAGAACATTTTTGCCTGGTATCTCAAGGTCTCTGGGCTCACTTTTCACTTTGGCAGATTAACCAAATAACTCTGCTAATTGCCCCTCTAATTGGGTAGTTTCAGACCCCCCTCTGATGGATTAGCAGTGCTTCTCTGGAGCACTGTGTTAAGAAGGCATCTGAGGCTTACCTGGGGAAGGGTATCATGCTTGATTAGCAATGTCTTCAGTGGACGTGGGAGGGGAGAGTTATGGTGTCATGGGTGTCGGGTTTCTGCTATCCTATTGGAACATATGCAGCTTGAATCATGGGAACAACTGCACTCATTCACCTCGTCCCCTAGGGTCGGTCTCTAGGCGTTGGTGGTCACGTTCGGTGGTTGGACACATTTCCAGATCTACAGTTCTATTTTTTTTTTTAGACTTTATTGGGGTGTTAGGGAAGGAGAACAGTGTTGGGGAAGGAGAAAAGCCAAATTGTTGTCCTTCAGTCTTAGTTGTGGAGGGCGCAGCTAGCTCAGCTCCAAGTCCAGTCGCCATCCGACCGCCCGTGAGCAGCTCGCGGCCTCTTAGCTCAAGGTGCTGTGTTCAATCTTAGTTGTGGGTGGGCGTAGCCCACCATCCCATGCAGGAGTCAAACCGGCAACCTTGTTGTTAGGAGCACGTGCTCTCAGCAGCTGAGCCATCCTGCCACCTGTTGGCAGCTCAGCGGCAGCTCAGCTCAGGCGCAGCTCCCTGGCCCATGTGGGAATCGAACCGGCAACGCTGTTGCTCAGAGCTCGTGCTCTTAACCAGCTGAGCCACTCGGCCGGCCCCCATATCTACAGTTCTGTATGTGAGCCAAGTTGGCCTGTGCTGGAAGAACGGTGACTAAACTCGCAACCTTGGCCCCGCTGGAGCTTTTTGCTCACTGAGTTAGAAAACCGTTACTTTATTCCGGGTCCAAACCTCAGCCTTGTTATCCTAGAGGAAAGCTCCGTCTTTCTCTAGCCCCTTAGCGGCTCTGAGGCCAGGATATCTGACTCCACACCCTGGTTCGCTGTTCCCATCAACTTTCTCCTCAGCACGTTTAAACTACACAGGAAATGTTTGTGCCTTCCTGAGAAGGAGGGAAAATAAGAGGTTTGGGGACATCTGATGCACATGTTCCCGGGCGGATGCATGGGGCATACAGAGTTTCAGGGAGCCTCCACAAGGCCCCTGTGACGCCCCTGGGCCCTGGGCCAGTTAACTGGGGGCTTTATAATCCCCTGCTCTCCTGCCTCAGCCAACCTCCTTCCCAGTCCAGACCATAGTCCCCGCGGAGACTTGAAACTATGACTTTCTTTTGCTCAAGAAACAAAACAGGCTCCAAACCCACATTCTTGCCTTGTGATTGCTCTCGGCATGGGCTGGGATTGTCTGGGAAGCGGGACCCTGAGGCTAGAACTCACTCTGCACCCAGCCAGCCCTGTGTCATTTTCCTCCAGCTCTAACAGGGCTGGAAAAAGGAGCAGACGCATGCCGTCCAGAGCTGCAGAGGCTGAAATGCCCACACTGTGTTTACACCTTTGCCCCCAAACCCTGCAGCCCCTGGTTCTGCTCCTGCTCCCCATATCTGCGGCTTTCCTGGCCTGTCCCAGGCACCCCATCCTCTTCCAGCCTTCCTGAGCATCTTGCTTTACAGTTTGTATGGCGGCTGACACACCTCCCACTTGAGCTCAGGCTGTGCCCCGTTTCTTTCCTGGATCAATTTTAGCGGTCCTTCCTGGCCCCCCTGTTCAGCAGACATGCCTCAGTCCTAGCCCCTCCCCAGGGCAGCTGGCCTTTGTGAAAGAAATCCAATCTCCTTTTTTGCCGTGGACAAGGACAAGCCCTTTTCTCAATAGACACATAACAAAGTGGTTGCAAAGCCCCACTTACGGTGAATCTCCACAGCCCCCCAAGGTCGTCGCTCCTCTCGAAGCAGGTGGGCTGCAGCCCTTCCTCCAGACAGCACTTGATGGCGGCCAGGCCGCTGACCCCGGCTCCCACAACTGCCACTCGCTTGGCCATGTTCTCCTGTGTAGGGAACATCCAGCAGAAGTTCTTTTCTTTTTTCTTTCACAAGTGGAAGCCCCACCCCATTCTTGCCTGCTTAGCAAACCAGAAAAAAGATTTGGAAGATTAAGGGATTTGCTCCTATCGAATCGCCTGTAGCTGGTCTCTGATGTTGTGAATGTGAGAAGAGAAACGGTCCGGTCACTGGTTGAAAACAGTGCTTGGTATACCTCCCCCACTCCCCTTCCCCTCCTCCCCGCGCCCTCCCTCTGCTCACTTGTAGCTGGTACCAAATGTTGTGCAGTTGCTGCCGGGGCTGTAGCTTTGGGCCGAGGGGCTGAACTGGGACCTTTTGGTGGACAGACCTTTGCATTCTGGACAGTGCTGCTGCCTCCAGCCCCCCTTCACTAACTCCAGAAGGCACGAGAGCCGCAGACCAGGCAAGTGCCACCTTAGCAGACACGGATTTTTACTCATCACTCTCATCTTCCTCTCCGCAGTGATCCTTCCAATGTTTGAAAAGGCAGATGTTTACAGTACTGTGTCCGGCCCCTGATATAAGAGTCAGTACCAACAGCCCCTTTTGCAAAGTGAACCCAAGACGGTCCGTGTCCTTGCCCAAGGTTCCCATGGTCCACTCACAGGCAGCCAGGTCCCTGGCGGGTCTTCGCTCGGACCAGGCGAACCGTTGGAGTGCATGCATTTCATCTCACTGAACTAGGCTGCTGCTTTCCATCAGGCAGCGTGTATCTGAAACTACAGCATCCTAGTTAAGGAAGTATGCAACACTGGTCCGCGCTATACCAGGGGTCCTTTCCTCCCAGCCGGGACACCTGCTCTGGACACTATGGCAGGACAAGCGCAACTAGCCTCTCTCCAAGGAAATGACATCTCCCTGTGCTGCCCTTCTACTCTGGTGTCAGCGGAGCCATGCTAGGGGCACTTTTTCCATCTATTCTATGACCTTTGTGCTTTAAAAAACCTACTAACTTGGGGAGATAAAATGGTCACAGAAACATGGTAGGGAACAGCATCAAAAAGTCACATGATTTAGTGTGAAATGCTACCGGAATTAAAAGAGCAGGCACTCAGTGATGGGAAAGGCAGAAGAAACCTATTACGGACAATGTTTTCTAGGACAGTCACAACAGGTCATAGTTATTAAGCATTTTCTATGGGCCAGGAACAGCTCTAAGACCTGATTCTCACAAAACACTACAAGAAAACTACTACGATTTTCTCCATTTCTGTGATGCACAGAGGGGTTAAATCACTTGCCCCGAATCGCACAGCAGCCACTGGCAGAGCTAAACTTTAACCCAGCCATCTGGTCCAAAGCCTGGGTGCTTAGCTGCTACCTCCCAACGTTCTCACAGCCTGGGGTCAGACAGTCCTCCACCTGCCCCATGGTGACACTGCCATGTTCCCTGGAGGGGCAGCAGTCTCTGATGGTGATGAGGGGTTGGCTTTCCATGCCTACCTGCCCACCACGCACGAAGAAGATACAGGGAGGCAGATTTCAGCTCGATATAAGCACTTTCCAGCATGCCAAGCTCTGCTCTTTGCTTTGTTCAGGCAGCGTTCATATGATGATTTTTTTTTGGAGATATTGTAAGTGAGAGATTAATAGATGACATAGAGGGTGGACTCCAATGCCTAGAGGCCCTGTCAACTCAGATTCTATGATTCACTCTCGGCTTCATTTAGCCACCAGCCACTGGACAAGGGTCTTCTGTGTTGCTGAGTTCTAGGTGAGGTATTGGGGGAGCAACAGGTGAATAAGGCACGATGCGTTCTCTAGAATGTGGTGGGAAAGTCAGGCTCGAAAATAATTGCAATGTTCTGTGTCAGGTGCTAAGACGGAGATACGTCTGACGTACACATTGCAATAAGAGCGGGTAGCAAGAGGTGCTAACTCTGATTTTGGGGTGGTGGGAAAGCAACACAGGAATACTGCTGCAGGTTTTGAAGGATGAGTAGAACCCCAACAGACAGAGAAGGCGAGGAAGTGGGCTCTGGAGACGGGAGCATGAGAGATGGTCCCCGGAGGCAGCCATGTCTGCTTGTCACCCTGGTAAGGTTGCCATTTTCTTGACCCCTACAGGAAATAGTGTGTTTCCCCACAAGAACATTATAGTGAGCATTCACCTGATCATATCTGTTGGTCTCTCTACGTAAGGCTCTGTGTTCCCCCAAAGTAGGGCATTTTCTTTGACTTGTCTTGTTTTCTCACAGCTCCTAGCAGCACATTTGGCCTCTAATAATTGTTGCATAAATATTTGGCAGCGGGTTGATTTTCTGATGGGTAAAATGAATTGAAGTCATCACCTTAACTCCTTTTCAATGAGAGGAAAATTAATTGAGCACGTATTTTGGGGAAGTGAGGGGAAGCAGAGTGTGCCACTCCAAAAGATGCGTCTTTGGGATACTGATTGTTTTTGGCTGGGTATTTTTAAGAAAGGAAAGACTCAGGAAAACTGTTTTGACTTACCCCCTACCTGCTTTCAAAGGAATTTAGATAGAGGACCTGCTCCAGAAAGGGAGCTGTCATCACAGGTAACTACAGTTTAACATGAGCTAGCGTGTGGATGGACAGAGAGGAACCTAGCAAGGGCCCTTTGATCAAAGTCCTCCTGGTTGTTAGAGATGACCCAGCAAACATTTATTTGCCAAACATTTGCTTTTCCGTCTCCATGTGCATTGGCCTCCTGCCCTCTGAAGTCCCAAACCTCAACCCCCACCTTCTCCTTAGCTCAAAAGGGCTTATAAGCCTCCACGGCCCTGTTTGTCCTAGGGGCTTATGTTCTTATGGAAACCCCGTATGTGCATATGTAATACATTTAGACATTTTCTCCTGTTAATCTGTCTCATGCTCCTTTGATTATTAGCTCAGCCAGAAGAGCTTAGAAAGATGGGAGAAAAAATTATCCCCCTTCCCCAGGAGCTGATATTGTGTGTCCTTCTTTCTAAAACGAAGCTGGAGGTAGAACATGCTGTAACAACGAACCAACTGATGTACAAAAAGCATTTAGCACAGTCTTGGGACACGCTAGGCCCCCAAAAGATGTTGCTAGGTTATGGTCACATCTTCAGGAGATTTGTCTTTAATTTGATATTTTTGTGGCTATCCACCTTGATAATTTGGGGTTTATTTACAGAGACAAAGTTACAGCACATTTGGAATCAGAGCCATTGGGGAAAACTAGAAATCTGTATCTAAAGGTTGTCTTTTAGCAAGTGAGGGAGATGAGTAGGGAAATGTTAAGACAGATGATGACAGAAAGGGAAAGACAGAAAAAGAAAAAAGAAGAGCACAAAATAGGTTTCAAAGTCACTCTTAAGGGTTCTTTCTCTCTCTCTCTCTCTCTCTCTCTCTCTCTCTCTCTTTCTTTCCTTTCCTTTCCTTTCTTTCTTTCTTCCCTTTCTCACTTCAAATCTGCTGGGTGTGTCAGGAGGGTTTCATTTGAGTTGTTCCCATATTTGCAAAAGCAAACACTAAAAAACATAAGCACACAAGGTAAATACTGCCATCACATGTGGATAAAAATCAATGTATCCAATCTCTTGTTCAGGTATTGTAATTATATAAAACTAAGGTGATTAAAAGGGTTAGTAAATGCCTTTTAGAAAAAGTTTTGTCTTCCTTTATTTTTTTCAACTAAAATTTATTTCCAGTTGGCGGCTCCTATACTTTTAGACAGAATGATGGGTAACACAGCAGGAAATTTTATCAGGGCGAAAAATACACCAATGCCACTAGTTACTGGAGTGCTATTTTGCATGCTGTTGCAAAAATAACATTTGTAATGTTGTTGCTCCTTGTGTGAATATTCAATAGAAATGTGTCCATTCCTCTGTTGGAGGTTTCAAAAGCAGCGTGTTTTATTCCTATTACTACTATTTTTATTATTTTAATGAAGAAAGCCTCCTCAAAACTGACTCAATGTGAAGGAAGTAAGTAATAAAAATTAAGAAACAATGACTACATCGGTGAGGTAGGTGTCACTGGATGAAGGTGAATTTATAAAAATGACAAGTGAAATAACTTGAGCAACACAGCATTACTGCATGAGCCGGGCATTCACTGTTGGTTGCATAATAGTTAATATTTGTAACCACGGGACTAGAAACTACTACTCTTTTCCTGGGCATTTTATATTGCTTTCTCTCCTTCAAAGAAGTAAAGTGCAAATATGTCACGTCCTGAAGTCCGACGGAGTCGCCCACTTTGGCCTGTTGGGATGGTATAGGGGGTCAGGATATGAAGCTAGGTTGGGCACTCCCAAAATTGTGTACTGCGGTGCTCTGAGTTATTTTAAAACTTCAAGGGAAGCACAGTAATACTCCATGTCTGTTGAGCAAAATATTAGCTGGGGGCCATTCGCAGCCTTAATATCAGGTAGGGCTGTGTTCCATTCAGTGATGTCACACCTTTGCAAAGTCAGGTTTTGGGCAGTTGCAGTGTTCAGAAGCCAGTGCAGCATGAAAGCTGGTCTAGGTGGAGCAGGAAATGAAGGGACACTGTGTGGCCTGGTCCCTAGAGTTGGGAATCTGTGCAGGGCCCAGCAAGCACATATACCGGTACCTCCTTGTTAAGGAATTGTGATTATTCAAGAGTAAAATTAAAGTATCCCTTTTCTTTCAATTTGTGTATTATTTTTTTTTCCCCAAACAACTACAAAGTTGTAAAAACAGAAATATGTAAGTTATTTGGACCTGACGACTTCATAAGAGAAACAATAGCCTGAGGGCACTGCAAAAGGCTGACTCGCTGAGGGCTACACACTGGAGGGCCCTTGAACCTAGAAAGCTTGGGAACCTCTGGTGAGAGTCTCACCTTCTGGGTATTGGTTTTTAATTGACTATGGACCTTACATATTGGTGTCAGGAAAACGCAAATTATCCTACATCTGAGTTCCACTCTGTGTCGGTTACCCACTGCTGTTTTTTTTTTTTAACTGTTTCCAGTGTGACTCACCTATATGTTTCCTAGGAAGCCATGTTCATTGGTGCTGTCAGACTTGTATCCAGCCCTTTATTTGTACATCTGCCATGCCCCCCCATCCCCCACCTTTTCTCTGTCTGTCTCTCTCTCTTACACACACACACACCCCTTCCTAGCACATGGATACTGGCACAGACTGCATAATGATACAATATCCTTAAGTGAGCTGTGCATTTCAGGAATAATCAGAGATAGTCGATTGAGCTGGGTGGCAATGGGGGGAGTGAGTATGCCCACTTCGCCCCCTGGAACAAACCAGCACAGACTGGAAAGAACTCGGGTCAGAGCAGGGCCATGCTCTGAGACTTCTGTCCTGTAACAGCTGTTCCCCAACTCCTCAAGCCTATTCCTAACTACCGATAGTAGTTTGCCTACGCTTGCTATAAAGGCTTGATAAATTCCATTATTATTAATGTAATGGCTTGCAACTAATCTTCAGTAATTAGCAAAGTATTCAGTTTTTAATGAAGAACTAAGTCCATACGCCATCTGCAATGCTTTTCAAAGGACACTGCTAATAGAAGCAATGAAAACAAAATCTCGCATTTAAATGCTGATGTCATTTCAGTGGACCTTAAAGAAAAAGCTTTGCAGGGACAGAGCTTGCCACCCCATTGTTTTAGGCTTTTGGGGGAGATGTGCAGGTCAAAGCGAAGAACAATGTCCACAGAAGCTTTGGAGGATTAAGAGCAGAGGTTTGCCTAAATCTTTTAATTTCTGATCTTTGGCCTCTGTGAAGCCCTGGGTCTGGGCTTGCAGCATAGTTTATCTCCCAAAGCCCAGTCCATAGAAAGAACAGCTGTAGTGAATGTCCCATAACCAGCTGCTTATCTATTAAGTTGCTCAATGTCTATCGACACCGAGTTGCATCTATCTTTTTTGGACTTCAGTTCCAAGAAAATTTGTCTCCTGACAAACTGATATGCTTGCTTTTATCAGATGACAAAGATTCCATATAGGTTTGGCCTTTGGCTTGGTTCTCTGTACGGTTAGTGCTAAATACAAGGTTCAGTCATTATAACGCTTTTCATCTACATGGGGAATATACTTTCCCCCGCGATGCTTGTTTTCCCAAATGTTGACGATTATTATAAATGGTATTGTATGAGTGTCTGTCACTGTAAATTCCTCCAAATGCTTTTTTAGATCTAGCTGCAATACAAATATTATAAATAAAATTAATTGGAGTGCTGCGTTTTATGTCAAGATCCTCCAAAAATAGCATATATAGAATTATAAATAAAATAAGACTGTTAAGTACTTTATCAATACTGGAGGTTTCTGTAAATAAGTGTATTATAGGGCAAAGTAATAATCTTTAGTTCTAGGGTCAAGCGTATCCAGTTCCAATCCCAGCTGTATCATCTTCTGCCTGTTACCCGGCTGCTCTGAGTCTCACCTTCATTTCTGCAAAATGGGTATAATGGCTGCACGTATCTCACAGAATGAAGTAATATAATGTATGTATACTGTGCGCAGAGCACAACGTCTGGTCTGTGATAAGTAATAACTATACATATAGCTGTTATGGCATGTTTAATTCTAGCTTTACAGCAGTGTTTCTGTCAAAATATAAGAATAAAATTTAAGAAATAGAAGAAAATATTTAAAAATGTAAGACATGCTCCGCTTTCGCTATGAAACCCTAAAAGTCCATCTGAGCATGGCCATTCTTTTAAAGTCTAGCCTCATTTTTCTCTCCAGCATTTTTGAGTGTTTCCCCACCAAGTAAACGGAGCAGGACCTCGTGTTTGAGGACTTTGTCACCAAATAGAGTCTGGACAGCAAAACTGTCCAGAACATCGCACAGGAGTTCAAATATTTACCCACCACTTAAATTTTCTGAAGCCAAGGGGCCTGCTGTCCGTTCTGTGTAATGCTGCTGTTTTCCGCATAGCTCGCCTACGTCAGGGCTGGCAGCACTATTTAGCCTGCAATATTTCATTGTCCTTTCTGGAAAGCCTGGTGAACTGGAGGAAAGGGTACAACGGCAATGACATTTCATGACCCAGTTTTGGTTTTGTGCGTAGACGTTGTTCTGCTAATTTTCCACAGTTATCCTTCTAACGCTGTTCTCAACTCTAAGATTTAGAATATAGATTTATTGTTTTTTTCTTTTAGCCTTTTATTTTTTCTCTTTTCGGGAAGAGGTTCTGACTGACAATAAAGCCAAAAGCACTAGACCAACAGATTAGAACCACTGAAGATGGAAAAAAAAGGCCACCACAACAGCAAGAAGCCCCAGGATTTTCAACAGGAAGGAGAATGGGGACTTGAGAGAAGGGTTCAGAGTGCGTGTCTTTAACGGCTTCAGGATCCTTTGTTTCTGGGTGAGGATGGCATTCCTGGCTCCCTCCCACCGCCCAGGCCCCACCAGACGATACTGATAGGAGTTGCAGGGTCCGAAGTAGAGCTTCACAGCCAGTTTAGGGTCTTCTAAGACGAGAGAGAGGAGGTCTGGCTTCGCACCTATTTCTAAGGCGAGCTCGTCCAAGTAATCGACGTAATTGGTCTGCAATATCTGGCTTTGGCTCTTGCCAAACCTAAATGAAGAAAGCGAGAAGGGCAGATTCACAGGATGTTCGAAGTTACATGCAGACATTAGGTGTTCAGTAGCTATCGAAAGAATGGGTGAGTTTTTAGAGACTCTTGGGTAGAAAATGTTGGCTTATCTCACCAGAGGCTCCCATTTCCGAGGCTGTCCCACAAATAACCATGAACACACATGGAAGTTCTAGGCATGTAACACAATTTACAACCATGATTATTATTTGATATTTACTCAGCAGAGTGCCAGTTGGTCAGGATCGCTGCCAAGGTGCGTGAGGTAACACGGACAGAAGCCTACATCAATGTCTTACACAGAGGAGACCCTTAGAATTTGCCTGTTAACTTATTCAAGTACCTGGCTCTCAGGCTGGCATATAATGCTCAGTGAATGTTAGGTGGATTAGAATTTGACCATGAGGTAATCCCTTCATGTGATGTAAGACTCCAGGTCAACTTTCCAAGGGTATTCGAACCTTCAGGATTCACACCAACCTCTTTTCTAATTTACTTGGATTGGAGACCCCCCCCCCCCCCCAGCTAACTTTCCAGAGATAGGTCACCACCATTGTCCCGATCCCGTTTCCTCTCCAACACAGAATGTGGGCGGCTTGAGAAGACATGGAATCTAACATGGGCATCTTATAAAATGGAAATTAAGTCAAGGGGAAAATGTTCTGATTTGTTAAAAGTCCTATCTTTAAGTAGTTGGTTTTTTAACCACTATGTAGAAGAGTCACCTAGGAAGAACGTGAAAATACAAATGTCCAGTCTCATCCGGAGATTCTGATTCGGTTGGTCTGGGGTGGAGCTCGGAAGTCTGCTTTTGTAACGAGCAGCTAGGTGGTTCCTACAGGTGGTCCTAAACCTATGCTTTGAGAAACACTGCTCTAGATAAAGAATGTTAAGAAACACATTCTTACAGGTCAATCTTTTGTTTGTTCCTCTTGATGATGTCTGCCATCATAGTCCTCTCTGAGGGCAAGGTGCACAAGCCTAGAAAATAAAAGCCTGGTTGAGTCATGGTTTCATTCAGTAGCATTGCTTTGTCTAGTATTTGATTCTTACAATTAGACTCTGGCCGTGGACCCATGTTCCACCACTCAGGGCTGCTGCGATGTTGAACTCCAGGGAGCACCATGCCCAATGAGTTCTATAGGATGCTGCCCTTGAGCTACAGCATAAACTCTGAGGTGGAGGGGTAAGAGAAGAGGCTGGAGAAGGAAGGCAAGTCCAAGGAGGAGTCGGGAAGCCATGTCAGGTGGCCTGAGCTCTATGCTGAAGGTGATGGGAAGCCATGAAAGGGTTTTCTGTAGGAGGTGATAAGGTAAGCTTTGCCTTTGAAAAGATCCTTCAAGCTGCTGAATTTCAGAAAATGGGCTCCAGGGAGGTGAGTTTAAAGGCAGCCAGACCAGTGAAAAGGCTGGTGTGAGGTAGAGGGGTGCAGACTAAGGTAGGGCAGTGGGGATGGAGAAAGTAGGTTGATGCAAGAGTTACCATCATGTGCTGACTCCATACCCATCCACAAGTGTCCCCGGAGCTTCAGACATGTTGAAACACAGTCAGTTCCCCTCTGGATGTGGCTTGTCATTAGACATCTCAGATTTAATAAGTCCCAAACTGAGCTCATCTTTGAAGCCCTCCTGCTCATCCTTGCATCTTTTCCCACACACACCCTCTCTGCTCACAACAGTGATGTGCACCCAGGTTCCATGGCCAGAGATTGGCAAGTCATCGTTCTTGGTTCCTCTCTCTTCCCTGCTCTTGCCATACTGAGCCAGTCCTTATGCCCTGCTGATTATATCCTTAACTACTTCTCACATGTATACCATCTCCCCCACTGGGTCTGTCTGCCTGGCTCAGGTTGCATCGTAGTTTAACACAGGCTATTGCAGTGCCTTCTCTCTGGTCTCTGAGACTCCATTCTTTTCTTCTTTCAAGCCTGTCTTCCACACGAATGTTGAAATTGTGTATCAAAAATGTAAATCTGAGAATGCCTCTTCCTTGCTTATAACCTTTCATTGGGTCCTCTGTCTGAAGAGCTTTCTAAAATGAAGATTCTAGGTCCCCAGGCCAGACTTCATCAGGGTCCCTAAGGACCCACCAGGTGATATTTATGTGGAGCTAGATTTGAGATGAGCCACTCTACATTTTACATGCAAGTTCCTTAGCATGCCTCACAAGGTTCCCGTGTTCTGGCCCATGACATGTGTCACCCATGATGTTCTAGGGATGTCAGACAGCCTCTAATTCTCCATGTGCATCATGCCTCTGCACTCTAGCTCAAGGGACTTCCTTTTCTATACCTGAGAAATTCAGTCCTCTACAAAGTTTTCCTTCACCTGCCCTCCCCTTGTCCTACCCTGCTTTTACTACACGCCATCTATCTTCTTCACACACACTCCACCCATCCCTCCATCAAAGCATTCATCTTATTTTGTCGAACAGATATGTTTAAATTTCTCTCTACCCCACCAGGTCCTAGCACAGGGCTAGATGCTCAATGTGTTTTTGGTGAACTGAATTGACCCTTGGGTCGGTGAGATAATAGCTTTCTGAGCGGAGAAAAGTGCTACACAGATGCTGAGATAGAAACCTTTCAATAATTTTATAACTTTGTAGGGATCTGTGAGGTTCAACTGCTTAGGTAGTAAGAGTTTATTTGGAGTGAAGTGTGGAGCAAGTCGTAGGTCTCTTGACTTGCACATATTCTGAGGAATTTATAAACTTCTTATAGGTGAAACCAGGAGTCACAGGTGTTCTCTTTCTCAGCGCTTCTCTCATGATTCCAAGAAAGGATGACATACGCTGAACTTTACGCCAATCAAAATTCTCTGAATTCTAATAGTTTAAAGAAATGGTGGCAGATATTTATTACTATTGTATCTCTATATTTGTTATTTTGTGATGTTTCTAGTAACGTTGTAGGATGTAAATCTTATGAGAACAGTCAAGGTAGGCAGCCTTATCTAAACTTATTACTGAGCAAACCCCACCAGGTATGAAATCCTCAGCTACTCACTTACCTTTGAAAACTCTTGTCGCCCAACGGGCTTGAAGTTCAACAGTTGGAAAAATGGAACCAAGGGGCTGGATGAGGCCAATGCAGGCAAGGGTTGACTTCTCCAGGTGAGGAGGGAACATGTATTTATACAGTGAAACCATGTTTTCCTCTACTTTAACCAGTGACTCTTCAAGGAAGGGAAAAGAGAAAGTATATCCCGTTGCAAAGACAATGACATCAATGTCTTTCTCCACCGTCCCGTCCTCAAAGATAGCAGCAGTTTCTGTGAGCTCTGTCACTCTTGATTTCACCTTGATGGCTCCATAGAGTATATGGCTTGGAAGATGATCATTTAGTACTGGTTCTTTCATAAGGTATCTGAAACATACCGAAGGAAACACCTGGAAGGAGCATTTAATAAGGAGTCTGGAGCCCTCTTGATGTTCCATGGGGTTGGCTCTGAGAATAAAGAGGTTTCTCAAATATCCATAAAACTTTCTAATTTGATTAGGGGTCCTGGCCCAAGCCTTACTATCTGACTGTATTTCCATGTCACAAATCTCTGCCCTCAACACAGGAAAAACCTGTAGGTGATGGGAGTAAAAGATATTTTAAAACAGGAAGCATCCCCAATGGCTTAGACAAAATGGCAGTGCCTATGGTTAATCCCTGACTATTCCGGTGGTTATTATCCTATTGATATTTCTACCATTCTTTTATGTTATCAACCATTAATTATCTTGCTGTTCCATTTAATCTCTGGTCATAAGTAAGGAAGGGGACATTTGTTAAATTCCCATTAGTTTTGAAACTTAGTAAGGGATCAATGTGGAAATTAATGTATAGAATTAAGTTTGGAGATATTTGTTAATCCCAAGTATCCATAAGTCTCGTATATGATAGCCTGGGTGATAAAGCAAAGTCTACTTGTACTTCTTAAATTCTCTTTTTTTTTTTGGAGATATGAGAACCATTTTTTAAAAAATATAAGACAATACATGCCACATGTATCAGGTCTCAGAATACAGTAGTCACATGGCATTGTTGAAATATTCCAAAGCTCTTTTTTTTAAGGGAAGGAGCCTGTTATCAACTAAATTAAAATAAACATCTATAATGTTTGCTTGTGTTTATAAGGTTGGTGATGTAGAACTTTGAGATGAACAAAGATTCCCCCTCCCCTCCACGGGAAGAACCTGCAAAGCATGAGTTATCAGCTGGAGAATTTGGCACACTTTCCCATGACAACCCTCTGAAAGGAAGGTCACAGTCCCTTAAAGCAGCCCTTCTAATGTCGGGCCGCTCTGGGTATTAGAAAGTTCCTTCCCTGATCTATTCTGCTTTTCGGAGCAGCTCATACCATTTCTACTTGATCTTCTTAAGTATTTACTTTTCTATAGGCATACTGAACAAATCTGGAATTCAAACTCCAGGACCTATATGACACCTATGCCGTTCGGTTGTAGCTTGAACTACCATTGTTGGTTCTTTGCAAAGAGAGGCACCTCTGACAACCTTGCTTACCAATGAGTATACCATTAAAAAAAAGCAAAATAACCCTACTTGTTTTGAGGCTCAAGGCCATAATTTTCATGGCTGAACCTCTGGTTCATCTGTCGTTCCATCATCCATTTTAGAAGCATTTGTGGCAGGACGTTTCGGAGCATGGAACTAAACCGGGTGTGGAAGACATGGTCCCAGGGATAGCCACCTTCAGAGATACGACCCACGATCCAGGAACCATGCCTGGTGCTGATAAATACCTGTCAGCAAAGAGGAATACAATTCACTTAGGGCATTGTCCCTTTTGGGAGGGATCTGCTGGGCAGGTGATGTATCACATGTACAGTCCCAGAATTTGCTGAAATGCTCTGTTTTTTTTTTAAATTTATTTTATTTTATTTTTTTTTAGCTGAGCCATCCCGCCACCTGTTGGCAGCTCACGGCTGCTCAGCTCGGGCTGACTCGAACCGCTGTTGCTCAGAGCTCAAACTCTTGAGCGAGCTCTTAACCAACTGAGCCACTCAGCCGGCCCATTGAAATGCTCTGTTTTAAAGATGATTGGCCTCCAAGTGAAGCACCTTCTAGTTTTCACTGGTCTGTGGCAACTTTATGATAAAGGGGGTACCCCGTGGTATATACCCCAATAAGAGGAAGAGTGCACTAGTCATGAGAACTTGCATGGACACACGAGGAACTCTTTGGGCTAATACCCATCGTAAAATCCATGACTCTGCTGTGTTTACAGTTGTCGTGCGATGTTTCTTCCCTCCCCTCCTCTTTTCCACCCACCCAAGTTTCTTTTATAGTGAAGGTGAATAATTATGACCGTAGGAAATGGATGGCTGCAGCCCAGTGACTATGCAGGTGTAAATGTATGGCTCTCTACCTTGGAGTGGGAATAACAAGGCGAATCAGCTTCCTCCCATACTTAGAAGAACGTTTTATGTATCCTAAAAGTTAAAAACTCTGAACTTAGACCGTGATTCCCAGTCTCTTCAAGTGCACACCTGAATCCTCTTTCAGATGTATTTTTCACCTTTCTTACTCAGATTTCTCTTGCTTTCAAAATGTGTTTTGAAATATGGATATATAAAAATATATGTTCAAATATGTATTTTGCCTTGCTTACTGTTACTCCCCCATTGTCCAAATGAATGTTTGAATTGCTTCTCAAAATGTCACATACCGTCTTATGAGTTCTGTTGTGTAAGGCTGTCTCAGACGAATCCTTACATATGATTCACTTGTAAGGAAATTGATACACTTAAGAGTTTGAGATCATGGGCTCTAGACCCAAGACCCCAGATCTAGGCTGCCTAGGTTTGAATCCCCCAGCCTTGCTACTTAATAGCTGTAATGCCTTGGGCAAGGTATGTCAACCTCTCTGTCTGTCTGCAAACCTCATGGGATTGTTGGGCAGATTGAGTGAGATGATACACGAATATGTAAAGCATTTAAACTATTGCCTGCTAGCTATTACTACTTTGTGAATTTAGGCTGGAGGAGAGGAGTTTTGTATGGTGTCACACATCTGGAGTAAGCCAGAATTTGGAGACAAATTTTGCTGGGAAGGACCTCAAGTTCTTAGCTTGTAAAGCCGTACCTACACAAAACAGTATTACATTATTGGTCTGTGTGTGGTGATAGACTTATGTCCCCGTTGTTCCTTGCTGCTGCCCTTATGTTGACTTGACAATACTTTGATCAGGTATTAGGTATTATACTTAATATTTCCATGAGTGTCTCATTCCCTTACTTCCTATCTCCCCCTCTTCCATGGCCCTGACCGAGAGGTGACTCTGACAGGTCCCAGTGTAACCCCTTCATTAGTCTGCTGGGGCAGGCACCATATTTGTTTATCACATTTGCTACTGGGCATCTCAAGTCCTGAAAGTGTGAAACTCAGGACAGGATGGTTGTGCTAGTTGCGGCCATGGCCATGGTAAGTCCGTGATGTCAGAAGATGCCACCAGGCTGAGGAGGCTAGTGCACAAGTGACAGGGCCCCTGGGTCCATGCCCTGCTGGGAGAGAATGCTTAGGAGAGAGGAACCTTAGCTATTTTCCTGTCTTTGCCGAGGTCTGTCCCGCCGGAAGGGGTTTAGTTTCTGCTGTTCCCAAGCATTATTGACATCTCGTAATGCTTGAGTCCTTGGCAGCTCAGCCTTGTCATTCCTGAGCAGGGACAAAGATGACAGTGGTTTGAAGGCCTCGGCAGGCACCTAAATATCTATGATCTTGGCCGGGAGTCTTACAGTTGATTTCACCTTTTTTTCATGACCCTTAGATAACCAATGATTATTTACATTTCAAATATAATTCAAGTATACGTTAACTTTCTAAATGGCACTCCCCAAAATATGAACAGGTCAACTTTTCACTAAACCCCCTGGGTAAAAACAAGGCCTCTTAGGCTGAAAGTCATCTGGTCCAAACTTCCCATTTAAAAAGTGAGAGAACCGTAGCCCGGAAAAGTGAAATGACTCACCCTAGGCCACACAGTTGACAGTGGCAGAGCTGGGAGGTAAACTCTGGCTCTTTGACTCCAGATTTTCTATGGTACCACACTGAGCAACCAACCAAACAACCAACCAACCAAACAACCAACCAATTAATGAGTAATGGAGCCTTGATTCGACGGCTCGGATTTTTCAATATGTCTGCCCCTTTCCTCTCCTCCATGGTACAAAGTCAGCAGAGAGCACCGCACCTGAGTAGCCTTCTTACTCAGCTCAACGGCGATATCTGAGGCCGAGTTTCCTAATCCAATCACCAGGATGTGTTTCCCCTCAAATCCCTCTGGGTGCTTGTATTGGCGGCTATGGAAATACTGGCCTTTGAACCTCTCGATACCTTCAGGAGAAAAAAGAGAGCAGCCTGTCAACTCTGTCAAGTTAATGTCAATCAAACTGCATCATCAGCTTTTCTTTTCTGGAGCCAATCGTTTGTTTGGCCTTTTCCCCTCTTAGGGGAGTTGCAATAGCAAGGCCAGATGGCGAACTCAAAGTATAAAGCACATAAGAAAAGTTAAGCTATGGTCCAGGAGCCGAAGAGTTTCCAGGAACCCTCTTTAGGAACCCTGTCTTGGGGGCGTGGTTCTGTGGAAAAGGCTGCAGGGACAGAACAAAGTCAAAGGTGTTTGGCAGGATGGAAAAAGGCCAAGGCAGGTCCGTGGCTAAAAGGGCCTCCCCAACAGAGAGCCAGTGTAGGTGAGAATTCCCTGAAATGCTGACTCTGGAGGAGGTTAGCAGAACTCCCTGGGTAACGAAGACCCAGAGAGGTCAACAGGAACAAAGATGGTATTGGGAGTCTTTCGTCCTTCCAGCTCTATCCTGATCTTACTATTGTCCCCAAATTGCAGAGGCTAATTCTACCTGTAGATCTAAACTGCACATAAAGTGCCTAGACACCGACTCCAAAAAGCTGGGGATCCCCGGCCTCACCTGGAAATGACTCCAATGGGAGGTAAGGGAGGATGTGATGGCCGCTGCAAACCATAACTGCATCGAAGACAGCGCTTTGCTCCTTGCCTCTGGTCTCGGTGACAACCTCCCATTGGCCAGAGGATGAGAAATCCGGGCGTTTTTTCACACTGAGGACAGTTGTCTTAAGCAAACAGAGAAGGCACCATGGAAAATTAATCGGGCATCACAAGGGCTTTGTCCAGTGCCCCGGGAGTGGGGACGGGTAGAGTGCAGTGTGCAACTCCATTTAGGTTCCATTTGAATCCGTTTCAAGCCAGTTATGGCAAAGACTGTTCAGCATGCCTTTCCCACTCTTCTTTGGCAGGGAGCTACTGAGGACGGGCTGCTTTGTGCGAGATGTCCGTTCAGCATTGGGCGCCAGTCTGTTGAAGACCGAGTAAGAACTGGGGCGAAATGCAAGGTGAGCTCTGTGCGACGTGCAAACACACATTTATCATTCAAATGATCACACAGTATTTACCAAGAAACTTGTATGTGTCTCTCTCTGTGCAGATTAAGCACTTGGCACTAAGCGCTTTTCATACTGCCTGGTACCTTGCCAGCACTCCACGAATGGCAGTTGCTCGCGTTTCGTGTTTGTAAAGCAGAGTACATCATGTTCATGATCTCATTTGGATGAAATAATTTATCAGTTACATAAAGGTCGTATGTCTACTGTGTGTAAGTAACAAGGTCAAACGGAAGCAAAGCTTGTCTCACCTGTGGGTATGGCATGCTTCTCTTGTTTGCAAGGACCCAAGCCTTTTCTACGTGCTTTTCAATTTTCAGATATTTTTCAAAATTCTGCATAGGCAATTTTTGAGATGGTTCAAATTCAAAAACATGTATGGGATATTAGTGTAAAGCTTATGAAAGTACTATAAAATGGCTGGGTATTTTCAGCTGCGATTAAAGATGTCAGAGTTGCAGCCCAGGGTAGTATGTTAGCTAACGTACTGTGGATTCTTGCTGTTCAAAATGCGGTTCGAGGACCAATGCTTTCAGCATCACTTGGGAGGTGATTAGAAATGAAACAGAGCCCTTTCCAGTTTGAGCTGAGCCCTAACATCTTTTGGCTTATGCCAACTCAGAGACCAATAAACAGAAATGAGTTTTCCTAGCCCCGCTGCAACCCCCAGAAACCAATTACAGCAGTAACACAAACAATCCTAACATGACCTTTGAAAGAACAGATAATATAAATTATATATCATAAGAGGGCAATATTCCTGTTCAATAGCTTGATAATTAAGTGGACAAAGACCTATCAAATCTTCTGGTATAAGGACTTTGTCATTCATAGGATGGATCTACCAGGAATTGGGGGGGGGGTAAACTACATTAGATGAAACTGGACATTTTAATGGTATTTACAAATATAGATTTTTTTCACCCAAATCAACTATTATAAATGAACATAATTCAAACCTGGGAAAAAACTATAAAATTACTGAGAAAATGAGATGTGTTAACAAACTAAGCTTCACTAAGAGTTATTTATTCAGAGTTATAATTTAAATTTTATTTCTTAAGCACAATTACTAGTTCTCAGAGTGAAGGTTATTGATAAAAATTCAGCAGATATGGTTAGTGAGAATATTCTTCTGGTTTTTTTTTTCTTGTTGATTAATTGTTTCTGAGGAAGCACACAGGAAAGATACTTCTAATTGTATTTCAAAATGATCTGGCCATCTTTATCTTGCTAGAGATTGCAACCAGAAAAAATAATTAGCAAAAATAGTTTGTATAGGCTTCTTAGATGAATGGAGAACTGTCTGTTTATTTAACACATTTTTCTAAAACATGCTATTTCTATAGGGAAGGTAAGAAAATGAACTAGCAGTTTGGTGTTTTCCATACGTCTTTTTAAGGGAAATGAGGGTAGGAGTCTTTAGTGGTTATAAACAGTTTAAATGCAGTTTAACTATCACTATAATCAATCATCAAAACCTTTAATTTTAACAGATGATTTTTTTCTTCTCTTAATGTGCATGATCTATAATGTGTAGGGTAGTTTCGGAGGTTTTGTGTCATGCTCTGATCCTTCAGCATCATTGGATTAGAACGCTTTGTTTCATTCACAAGTTCTTTCATTACCAGAACAACTTCTCGACTTAAATGTGATCTGAACTAATGTAGAGAAAACCATTCCCCTCATTCCCCCCAAATTCAATACCTGGAACTGAATGTATTTTAGAAGATCAAACTTTTTGGCAAAAATCCTGAAATATTCCAGGATCTTAGAATTGTGCAGGAAGTTTGGAAAATCTTCAGGCATTGGGAAGTCACTGAAACAGGACATTTCTTTGCTGGTGTTGGTGATGACGGATTGATAGATACTCGCTCGGCCATCTTCAACATTTTCCTAAAGGATCAAATAAAAGAGAGATAATCATACATTAAAAAAAAAAATCCCTTGGTATCCTGCTCTTCTAAATTTCACCGCTGGGTGATTGGATCCTCTTTCGTTGTTGTAATGTGATTGAAATACCTGGGTGAGGAGGTGCAGTGTACCTGTTCCATCATCCTGTGTGACAGGACGTAGGTGGGGCCTTCCAGTGTCACTCACTGGAGGGGCTATTGCCATTGGTGGATTTGGAAGTGGAAACAACCCTTCTTTGGGCGTATTTAGCATCCTAGGTCTCTAACTTTTTAATGTCAGTCATTGTGACTACCAGCCTCTTACTGAAATTCCCCTGGGGAGGCTATGCCCACTTTCCACCTCTTTAGGAACCAGTAAACCCTGGGACAATGGTCAGAGAACATAATAGAGAATATCAATTCAAATGAGTACTTTTGGGGGCAGGGAGTTTTCACATGTTGATTTGAACCACCTGCCCTCACTTTATGCTTTATGCAAATCAACCTTTGTCCTGTGATAAAGGTGAGCAGCATTGATACCAATCACACCTGAAGCTTGATTTGGAATGTTAGTGAGTGTGCTTTGGTAACACAGAAGGCAGCCCATGTTATTGCTATGATTGAGTCTATAGTTTCCCCTACAAGAAGTGCTCTGCTTAATGATAATATCTTTTACGTTAAATCGTGACAAGACCCAAGGAATGGTGGTTCGTCATCCCTGATATCAGCATGTTATCAAAGAGGCTTTTATAAGACAATTTAAATCATGGTATCCAAGAACTTCTTTTTTTAAGATTTTTTTTTTTAATTGGGGAATTGGGGGAAGGGGAACAGACAAGTTGCTGTCGTTTTGTTCTTTAGTCTAGTTGTAGAGGATGTTGCTTCACTGGCCCAAGTTGGCACCATCATTGCGCTCTTCCCGGGCGAGGCAGATCAGTCCCCGGCTTCTGGACGGCCAATCACAGAGGCTGCTGGCCGCTCATGCTGGCTGCTGGCTACACATGGTAGCTTATGGCAGCCCACTGCAGCAGGGGACTGCAGCCTAGCTGTCGCTGGCGACCCACGGCAGCCCAGCTCCAGGTTGAGCTGTTGTTCAGCATCTTAGCTGTGGAGGGCAGTGTCACTGGCCCTTATATGTGGGATCCGAACCGGGGCCCTCTGGCATCCCAAGCCAGTTCTTAACCAATGCGCCACTCGGCCTACCCCAAGAACTTCTTAATAGAAGCTTCTGCCTATGCAGAGACTAAGGCGTCATCCAGGCAAATAGTAGTTGCATTATGACTCAGCATGAGGGAGGGTTTTTAAAAAAACACATGGAAGGGTTGCAGGAGCTCGCTAATTAATTGAAATAAATTACTCAGTCTTACATAAGCAGCACTACACTCCCTTCCACAGAGTAGTAAATAAAGTAAACATTTAACTGTCATCTCAAGACCACAATAATCAATTGTGCATGTTCCTTTCTCATTCTTATTCATAGAAAATCATTACTTTCCTGTCAACCTTTAGAGCAAGGCTCCTTCGATTTTGGGGCAACATGGAAAGAGGCAGCCTGGACTAGCCGAAGGAGTGTGGTCCTCAGAGTTAGACACAGGTTTCAATCCATGTCTTTCAGTCTGCGTGAGCCTGGACCAGAGCGGCCCCCTGAGCTGTGAAACAGAGATGTACTAGATGCTCAGCAGTGGTGCACACGGTTATTGGGGAGGAAGCTCTAAGTTTCAGCAAAGCTGTCGGCTACAGTTCACTGTTCACTGCAGCATAAGAAAGGCACCTTGGGGGGCAGAGCGGACACCACAGTAACTGACCCAGGCACGCTCACTCTCACACTTGAGTTTCCTGCCACTTTCGGTGCAAGAGGGTGTATTTGATTTTGTTGAACAGACTCAAAAAGAGTCTGGAGGCTTTGCTGGAAATAAATGATAAAGATGTTTTTCAAGGGTCTTAGGGTTTGCAGACAGGAAACACAGCTAGGCAACACCCAGAGTGTTCCGAAGAAGAAAGAAAAGCTAAGAGTTATAGTACAAAGTTAATTCTTGGGAAGAGCTAGTCCTGCATTCTTAGCCTCTGGATTGAGCCAAGGTGGTAATTCTCTAGAGGACCAGTGGTTTGGATAATGGACCCCAGGTTGTGTGGATACATGGATATCTTTTTCTTAGTTGATCACAGGGAGTAATCATAGGATTATCTGAAGGTTTGATGTATATCCAGGACTGGAAGGTTAAAAAGTTTAAGTTCCCAGGCTGGTCAGAACAAAGCAGCTTCATTTCCTCATACCTCAGCCTACCTGATTTTAGTAATGTAGCAGCTTGACTATCATCTTGGCTATTAATTCACTTTATACCTCAATTTCAAAGAGTTAAAAAAGAGTAAACTGTGAGATTTTGCCTCTTATATATAGTATAAAAATATATATATATCGGACTTCACAGGGGTTATCAGTTTCCATATGAGTCACCAAAGCTAAAACAATATGTATTCTCAGATTGTGTCTTTTAAGAGCATATATAGAATCCTTGCTAAATTTAGGTCTAAGTTTGTAAAGAGCCTCTTCCCTCGCACATTTCTTCCTCTCTTTCTTATCCATCCACCAATCCATCCATCCATCCATCCATCCATCCATTCACTCATGCCAACTCAGGCCAGGAGTCAAATGCCCTTTCCATAAGCAACGTGTTTATCTTTCCTATTCCAGAATCAAGGCCCAGATGATAACTTTGTTGCAACGTCAAGTGGCTTGGTAAAGGCTTGTCAGATTAGAACATGGCAACTTTCTAGGTGATTGGAGTTTGGTGTGGTGTTTATTGTTAACTATGTGTTAGAATGCAAAGGGAGTTTGTATTAAAATATGAAGTGGTTTCTGTCTCATACACGCAGGATACAATGTTCTGAACTCTGGATAAATAAATCATGATATTTTCATTTTCAAACACTAGCTTCAAGTTGCCTACTACTAGACTCACATCTATTGTGTAAACTATTGGGTTGTTGGGAAAGTCATGACCCATTTTTGCAATGAAAAACATAGAAAAAATATGTCATGACTTTTCTGACAACCCAATATTTCTGGGTATTTCAACACGATCAAACACAATATTCTTGGCAAGACTGAGTGTCTATGAGTTTCTTATCCTACCAAGTTCTCAAAATCAGAACTAGTTCATAAAGCAAAAAAAAAATGCTAATGTTTTGTCCAGACCAGATAATTTTATAAGTAGTACAAAGGAGTGTTAAACATGAGGGCGCTGGAGTCAGACTGGGTTGATATCTTACTTCTACCACTTTTAGTGGCTTTATAACCATGAGCAACTTACATTAAGTCAGTTTCTTCCTTTTCTCCTGTCAAATGGGGTTCACTAATAATTCCAGCATCACACAATCGTTATGAGGCTTTGATTAGTTCAGGTAAAGTGCTTGGTACAATGGCCGACTCTAATTAAGTGCTCAATACATGTTTGCCTCTTTTGCTATTATTATGGGCCACTAGAGTTAATCTTAAGAAACCAGCCATAGTTTAAATTAAGATCGACCATTACGCAGTAACCAATATACTGGTTTTCAAGTTGGTTTTCAAGTGAGGTTGGCTTCTCTGTCAGGTCAATTTTAGGTAATGAGAAGAACTGGTTCTGATGTCTGAGCTCCTCTGATAATTTCAGAGCCAGGGCAAGGGTCGCTTTTCAGGTTTTGCTTTTGTGGTTTGTCAAAAATTGATGATGACATCACAATTCTGTTTCAAATTGGTTTGGAATATTGGATCTTGGGGGAGTCACATTTTAAGACAGAAGGTGATATTTCAGATTGAGTCTAGTCACGGGAAACCAAGGTAGAGAGATGTTAGAGGCTATTATATGAAGATTAATTAAAATAAGCTGAGTAGAGGTGACTCTTAAACAACACAGGTTTGAACTGCCTGGTTCCACTTATACACCATTTCTTTTAAATAAGTACATATAACACTATAAATGTATTTTCTCTTCCTTATGCTTTTCTTAATGTTTTCTTTTCTCTAGCTTACTTTATTGTAAGAATACAGCATATAATACATGGAATATTAAAAATATGTTCATTGACTATGTTTTGGGAAAAGCTTCCAGTCAACAGGAGGGTATTAGTAAGGTAAGTTTTGGGGGAATCAAATGTTATATGTAGATTTTTTACTGCATGGGGGTCAGCCCCCACACCACTGTTCAAGGATCAAGTGTATATGTAGCTGGAAAAAGATATATTTATATCCAAATGTAAAACAATGCAAAAACGAAAAGCCATAAGAAAACCTCACCAAAGCAATGTATATTGGTAACTTCCCTGTGAACACAGGTATCAGGAACAATGAAGGAGGCAGAGCAGGTGAGGGGCTGAAGGGAGATGATGCTTTTCTCTCTCAGTACCTCAGGAAGGCTATTACCATATTTGCCGGCGTATAAGACGACTGGGCGTATAAGACGACCCCCTAACATTTCCACTCAAAATACAGAGTTTGTTATATGGGCAGTCTATCTGAAGTGTACCTGGCGTATACTCCAAGTGAGATGACCCCTCACTTGGAGGCATATTTTTCAGGGCCAAAAAATCGTCTTATACGCCGGCAAATACGGTAGGTATGAGCGCTCAGGAATCTATAGACCTGCATTTGTGTTGTTTTTCCACCACTGGTGTTCCCTTGGGCAAGCTGTTTATCCTTTTCCTCAGTTCTCTCTTCATATGTAAATGGGAATAATTATAATACCTACTTCCTGGGAATATTGTGAAGAAAAATGAGATGATGCATTGCAAGTGCTTCCCATTACTGGAAAAATTGTTAAAAATATAAGAATGGTGCATATTGGTGAGAAATTACTAAGGGAAGGATCACTAAGCCCTTTGTCTGTGAGAGAAGGGATGGCTGAATGGGGGATTGGCAGGAAAGGCTCCATATTTAAATTAAATCATCTTAATTAAAAAAAACAAAAAACGTTCATTACCCACCCATCCTGTGTTCCAAAACTGCCACTAGGGGGTGCTGGAGAACATTTGGGAAGAATTCAGCACCTCTCTTCTGGCATGGGAGAAGGACTCTTAACATTTTTTTTTTTAATGTTTATTGGGGTGACAATTGTTAACAAAGTTACGTAGATTTAAGGTGTACAATTCTGTAATACATCATCTATATATCACATTGTGTGTTCACCACCCAGAGTCAGACTCTTACATTTTAACTTGTGACCACTGTGTTAAGTGATCTTAAAAGATTGGGTCTGAATATAGAAATGAAAGAAGAACCTATTTTCAGAGTTGGATCTGGATGGTAGAGGGGTGCAGAGGCAAAGTTGCCCTGGGCCTGGGTGTGGAGGCTCCCGGCATCCTTTTCGGCACCTCCTCCCTTTGGCAGTCCCATCTCCTGGTAATCACGACCTTCATATGACCCCACTGGCAGCTGGTGAAATTTGGCTTTATTGTATGCCTCACCCTGCAGGGAGCTTCGCTGTCTTTTTCGGGTAAAGAAAATTGTTTACGTTTCTCTGTTGGATATAGTTGTAAGAGAGGTTTGAAATGTGATATTGTGACAGTTTCCCAGGAGTTATAGCCTTAACCATTTTATATCTAATAAGGCTTAATTAATTTAAATTTTAATCTAACTTTTCTAATCCGTAGGAAGTTTCTCTAATTCTGAAATTTTGGACACCAGTAATAGGATAGCAGGAGAAATATTTTGGGGCAGGAAATACCTTCCTGGAGTTCATCAAGTCGTAATTTTGACAGGTCACTCAAAGTAACTCTCACCTCTTCTGCTGTCAAATTAATGATAATCATGTAAGGAGCATTTGACTCTTTGATAATAAATCCCAAATAAAACTAAATAGTGACAACTTTTTTAATAAAAAGAAATTTGTTACAATTTCACATTTCTTCCTGACGTTAAAAAATCTATCTGGGGGATAAAACTCCAAATGGAATCTATAGGTAAACTGAGAGTGGACAAAATGACACATATTTGGTTAAGACAGGAATGACCACCTTGTTATGTCACCCTCTCAGGAAAAGCCATAATGATTCCGATGACCAGTTGTTAGTAAGAAATGAATGTGATTCAACTGTTTTTCCAGTTCCCTTTCTGCAAAGTTACTTTGCAGAGTCCTATATAAATATCAGCATCTCTATCGTTAGCTCTGGCTATGCTTAAATCATTGAATGAATAGATTTTACAAATTGATATTTGTGCAATTTTTGCCAAACTTGTCTCATCATAGGAATCATTTGGGACTCTTCATTAAGGATGATGTACATATATAAAATGGAATATTACTTAGCCATAAGAGAAGGTGAAATGCTGCCATTTGCGACAACATGGATGGGTCGTGAGATCATCATGCTAAGCAAAATAAGTCAGACAGAAAAAGTTGAGAACTATATGATTTCACTCATGTGTGATATAAAACTGAAAGCAACAAACAAATAAGACAAATAAAGAAACAAAAACTCATAGATACAGACAACAGTTTAGTGGTTACCAGAGGGTAAAGGGGGAGAGGGGAGGTAGAAGAGGGTAAAGGGGGTCAAATATATGGTGACAGAAGGACATTTGACTTTGGGTTGTGAGCACACAATGCAATATATATTGGGCTGTCAGAAAAGCCATGACGCATTTTTCTATGTTTTTCGTTGCAAAAATGTGTCATGACTTTTCTGACAACCCAATAGATAATGTACTGTAGATTGTACACTTGAAACCTATATAATTTTATTAACCAATGTTACCCCATTAAATTTAATAAAAAATGTTAAAATATACTTTCTTAGGGAAAAAAAATAGATTCCTCTCCTCAGGAGATTTTGACTCAGGAAGTCTGGGCTTGTGTTCAAAATTCAGTAATTTAAGAAACCCTCCAGGTGTATCTTAGATACATTTAAGAAGCCCAAGGTCAAACAACCCCCTTTGGCATGAAATTGAACTGGCAAAGCGCATGTGCCAATATCCTCGCCATTCCCTAATCGGTCGGCGTGTAGGGAGAGCACTTTGGATGGCCTCTGCTGATGCAACAGTCTGCTCCTCATGTGCGCATCCCCTTTGCTCCTGTCCGGGACGTTCCCACCTGTTTTAATCCCCAACTTAGACGTACTTTAATACATAATCCTCAAGTTGTCACTCTTGAGTTCTGAGCTGAAATTTTGCTTAACCTCAGAGAATAGTTATAAGTAGGCACTTGATTGTTTGTTTAGGTGTTACAGAGAGCCAGCTTTGAAAGCCAGTTTGCTCCAGCTGTGTACCGTGACCAAATCATTTAATCTCTGTCAGTTTCTGTTTGCTTTTCTATAAAACACAAACGCAGTTATAATAGCTAACAATAACTTCATTGTAAGTTCGTACTTTACGTTTTTTATTTGAGAGATCTCCCTTAGTCTTCAAAAGAACACTGAGACCATTACACTTTTCCATTCTTATCCCCATTATACAGCTGAGAAAACTAAGACAAAGGGGTGTAAATAACTTGTCCAAGACCTCACACCTAGAAGGTGGCATGCTAGTACTTACTTGAAAGATTGTGGGAAGGAATAATTATAAATCTTGACAGTTATCCATCTAGGTGTCTTTCTCATTTTTATACAAATTCTTAAGGACAGCTAGCATTACCAATACCTGGGTTTGGCTCATAGTGTGAATTTAATGAACAGAATATAGTTCATAATATAGTTAAAGAGTTTCCCAGCAGGTATATCAGTAAAGCTAAGCAAAGCAAACACAGTTTATGTGTCAGAGAAAAATAAAGTAAGATAAAAAAATAAAATAAAATAAGAACACACTCTCTAAAAAAGCATTTGCTCAATGATTTGGAATAGAAGTGGTGTCTTGGGAAGACTCCTTGTCACTTCTATTATGTAAAATGTTCTCTACTATTAGCAAGTTGCTTTGAGAATTACAAATGTGTGGGCTGCAAGGCAGTGGCTAGAAGCCCGAAGCAGAGATTCTTCACATGCTGGGGTTTGTCACCTTGATTAGGATAGTAATGACCTGGGAGACACGCCAGCCTATTTCTTTAACTCCTGTACAGCTTCGTGGAGTAAATCTGATCAAAGCTGCTTAGGGAATCCCTCACGAAAGGTCATCAATAGCTATGATTCACCATGCAATAGCAGCACAACCCATTCAATAAACGAGATCTCACGTACTTTGAAACGCCACAGTCCTCCGATATCTTCGGTCCTCTCAAAGCAAGTGGGCTCAAGTCCCTCATCCACACAGCACTTCAGAGAGGTCAGGCCACTGGCCCCAGCCCCAATCACTGCCACTTTCTTTGCCATGGTCTCTTGTCCAGGGGTTAATCAGCCAATGCTCCTTCCCTGGGGCAAAAAGGAAGAGAGTCCTTACAGGTGTGCTTAGGGAATGGGCTTTGAACACTAGATCTATTGTAATTTGATAAACAGCAGGAATTCAATAACATGCCTCACTAGTCAGATTCCAAAGCCTCCCAGAACTTTGAGGCATGCCTTGTTTACAAAGTCTCAGTTTAATATTTAGAAGCAGTGCAACCCATATATCCAAGCTAAACGACTCAGTCACATTGTAGAGGCAGGGGAGCCAAACCCAGTTCGGATCTTAGAGTGAAGAGTTTTATGGTGTAGAGCTGAGCTTTTCATGGTCAGCTGCTTTCCCCAGCTACCATCCTTACCTTTGTGGCCGTGCCTGTTGACACAGCCTCTCTGTCGGAGTTGTTTTCTTTGCTGGTTGGGTGCTGGAATGCAAGAAGAGTTGGAAGAGGCTGTGAGAAGTGGGAGGAGCCTGTCAGTGCTTCAGTTTCCTGCCAGCAGAAACTCCAAGGACTTGGTTAGCTCTGAAACTAAGCAAGAGGCCCCTATTCTGAGGGCCAGGGTTATGGTGGGATGCCTGTACACTCACGACATTGTCTCATAGAAATATGATGCACTTACGCCCGTCATACAGATGCTTTAAAAACCCTTTTTGTAGTGGAGGTGGCCAATGTTTATTTGCAAATTAGCAAATACTGGTAAATGAAAAGAAAGTTTCTTTTGTGTCTGATGACACGAAACCAGCAGTCTCTTACTGGATAGGCTTTCTACCAATCTCATTTAAAAATCAATGATGATTATTGATCATGAATTACTCAAGTTTTTAGTTATTCAATTTGTTAATGAGTCTGCCGGCTATCGTCCTTACACTAGATTCAGTCATATACCCACCCAGCTACATACTATACCCATTCACAAACACACAAGGGTTTCACAGATGACAGCTACCTACCCAACCACAAGAGTGAAGTGCCCTTTGAATTAGCATGCTCTCTAGCTCTCAGCATTCTTTTGTTCTCATCTTATTTTACATAATTGGTAAAGATGAGGGGAAGGGGCATACTTATGTTTATTGATTACACAGGCCAAGTGCACAGAAATTACAATTAGCATTCCATCAAATCTAGTTTGATGCAAATTAATATTGCCCATTTGATTGAATAAGATGTCAACGAGTCCACTTTACCAGTGAAATTCCCCGTTGGCTCAAACATTCTAGGTCTGAAGGGTCAACACTGCACTTAGCCCCACTTCCACTGGAGTCTTGGTTGGAGAAAACACCCATACTAAAACGTATTCCTGAAGCGTAGACACCCCCACTCAATGTATTTTTCTTGTGCTCCTCATGTATCTTTATAAGTTTCTAGATCATTGTTTTTTCATGTCATATGGATATCCAATTGTCCCAGTACCATCTGTTGAAAAGACTGTCCTGTCTCCATTGAATTACCTTATGTAAAAGAACAAATTGCTGGAAAGACACATACTGCCAAAGTCTCTCAAGAAGAAACACGTAACTTGAGTAACCTTATATCCGTTAAAGAACTTGAAATTGTAGTTTAAAAGTTTTCCCACAAAGAACTTCAGGCCAAGATGGCTTCTCTGGTAAATTTGACAAAGTATTTAACAAAGTAATATTGTTAATGATATACCCGCTCTTCCAGAAAATTAGGACAGAATACTCCCCAACTCACTGATACCAAAACTAGACAAAAATATTATCAAAAAGTTAGATACAGATCAATTTCCCTCATAAACATGTATGCAAAAATTCATGGCAAGTGTGAACAAATATAATCCTATAGTATATAAAATGGATAATATATCATGAACAACTAGGGTATATTTCAGGAATGCAAGGTTGGATTAATAGTGGAATTCACCATATTTATAAACTAAAAATTAAAAATCATATAATCATCTCAATAGATGCAGAGAAAAAGCATTTGACAAAGCCAACATCCATTCCTGATAAAAATTGTCAGTAAACTAGGAGTAGAAAGAAACTTCCTCAACTTAAAGGTCATTTATGAAAAACCTACAGCTAATGTACTTAATGGTAGAAGACTGAATACTTTATTCCTAAGATCAGGAACAAGGCAAGGATATCTGATGGCACCACTTCTTTTTTTTTTTTTTTTTTTTTTTTTAAGCTGAGCCATCCTGCTACCTGTTGGCAGCTCAGCGGCTGCTCAGCTCGGGCTGGACTCGAACT
>NW_017731356.1:3131241-3135592 GCF_001890085.2 Hipposideros armiger | reverse complement strand
GCCACTCGGCCGGCCCTCTGATGGCACCACTTCTATTCCACATTCCACATTATACCAGAATTTCTATAATAGCAAGTGCAATAATGCAAGGAAAAGAAATAAAAGACATCCAAACTGGAATGGGAGAAGTAAAATTATCTTTATTTTCAGACATGATTATTTATGTAGAAAGTATTATGGAATCTACATAAAAGTTAGTAGAACAAATGACAGCATTTCTATATGTTAGCAATAAACAATGTAAATGGAAAAAGTGAAACTATAACATCCAGAAATATGAAATATTTAGAATAAATATAACATAGGATGGGTAAGACGTATACATTTAAAAATTACAAAACACTGAGAGAAATTAAAGATCTAAATAAATGGAAAGGTATACTGTGTCATAGGTTGGAAGATTCAATATGGTTGTGATTCAATTCTTGTCACCACAAAACATCCTTTAAAAATTTATTAAACTTTGTTCAGCCTACAGATCTCTGCTCACTCCCATTCTCTCTCCCATCTTCTTTATCCTAAGCATGTTCAAACTTGCCAATTCAGCATGTGAAGAGAATTTTAAAGTATAGGTTCTCATCAGAAAGGAGAGGCTGTTTCATCTTATGGAAGAATAGTATTCCATTGTATATAAGTACCATATCTTCTTTATCCAATCGTCTATCAAAGTACACTTTGGTTGTTTCCATGTCTTGGCCACTGTAAATAAGGCTACAATGAACATCAGAGTACATATATTTTTATGGATAAATGTTTTCAGATTTGGAGGGGTAGATGCCCAGGAGAGGGGATTTCTGGGTCATATGGCAATTCAATTCTTAATTTTTTGAGGAACCTCCACACTGCCTTCCATAGTGGCTATACTGCTTTGCATTCCCACCAACAGTGTATGAGGGCTCCTTTTTCAGCACAGCCTCAACACTTGTTATTATTTGTCTTGTTGATGATGGCCATTCTAACTGGTATGAGGTGATACTACATTGTGGTTTTTATTTGCATTTCTCTAATGATTGCTGAGGTTGAGCATTTTTTCATAAGTCTGTTTGCCATCTGTTTTTCCTCTAGAAAAAAGTCTCTTCATGTCCTCTGCCCATTTTTTAAATTGGATCGTTAGTTTTTGTTGTTGTTGTTGTTTTTTGGTGTTGAGTTGAATGAGCTTTTTAAATAAATTTTGTATGTTAACCCCTTTTCAGATGCATCGTTGACAAATATCTTCTTCCATTCAGTAGGATGACTTTTTGTTTTATTGATGGTTTCCTTTGCTGTGAAAAAACTTTTTAGTTTGATGTAATCCCATATGTTTATTTTTTCTCTTACTTCCCTTGCCCAAGGGGATAGATATATCAGTAAAAATATTACTAAGGGTAATGTCTGCAAATTTACTTCCTATATTTTCTTCTAGGAATTTCATGGTTTCAGAGCTTACATTTAAGTCTTTAGTCCATTTTGAATTTATTCTTGTATATGGTGTAAGGAGATGGTCCTGCTTCATTTTTTTTTGCATGTGTCTGTTTAGGTTTTCCAGCACCATTTATTGAATAGACTGTCTTTACCCCAGTGTAAATTCTTGCTTCCATTATTGTAGATTAAATGACCATATATAGGCATGGGTTTATTTCTGGGCTCTCTATTCTGTTCCATTGATCTATGTGTCTGTTTTTATGCCAGTACCATACTGTTTTGATTACTGTAGACTTGTAGTATGATTTGATGTCAGTTACTGTGATACCTCCCACTTTGTTCTTATTTTTCAAGACTTCCGTGGCTATTCGGTCTTTTATGGTTCCATGTAAATTTTAGGATTATCTGTTATATTTCTGTGAAAAATGTCCTTGGTAGTTTGATAGGAATTGTCTTGAATCTGTATATTGCCTTAGGCAGTATGGACATTTTAACTATATTCTTCCTACCCATGAACATGGTATGTGTTTCCATTTATTTGTATCTTCTTTAATTTCTCTCTTCAGTGTCTTATAATTTTCTGAGTACAGAGCTTTTACTTCTTTGGTTAAAATTATTCCTAAGTATTTTACAGTTTTGAAGCAATTTTAAATGGAATTGTTTTGTTAATTTCTCCTTCTGATAGTTTATTATTGGTGTTTATAAATGCTGCTGATTTCTGAGTATTAATTTTGTATCCTGCTACTTTACTAAATTCATTAATCAGTTCTAATAGGTTTTTGGTGGCATCTTTGGGGTTCTCTCTCTATAGTATCATGTCATCTGCATATAATGACAATTTTACTTCCTCCTTACCAATTTGGATGCTTTTTTTTTTTTTAAGATTTTTATTGGGGAATTGGGGGGATGGGAACAGCGCTGGGGAATTGGGGAAAGGGGAACAGACAAGTTGCTGTTGTTTTGTTCTTCAATCTAGTTGTGGAGAATGTTGCTTCACTGGCCCAAGTTGGCACCATCATTGCGCTCTTCTCTGGCGAGGCAGATCAGTCGCCGGCTTCTGGACGGCCGCTCACTGCGGCTGCTGGCCGCTCACACTGGCTGCTGGCCACACACGGTAGCCCATGGCAATCCACTGCCACAGGGACTGCAGCCTACGCTGTCGCCGGCGACTCATGGCAGCCCAGCTCCAGGTTGAGCTGTTGTTCAGCATCTTAGCTGTGGAGGGCAGTGTCACTGGCCCTCATATGTGGGATCCGAACCGGGGCCCTCTGGCATCCCAAGCGAGTTCTTAACCATCGCGCCACTCGGCCGGCCCAATTTGGATGCTTTTTATTTCTTTTGGTCTGATTGCTGTGGCTAGAACTTCCAGAACTATGTTGAATAAAAATGGAGAAAGTGGGCAACTTTGTCTCATTCCTGATCTTAAGGGGAATGGTCTTAGCTTTTCCCCATTGAGTATGTTAGCTGTAAGTTGATCACATATGGCCTTTATTATGTTGAGATATGATCCTTCTATTCCTACTTTAGAGTTTTTATAATGAATGGATGATGGATTTTGTCAAATGCTTTTCTGCATCTATTGAAATGACCATATGATTTCTATTTTTCATTTTGTTAATGTGGTGTATCACATTAATTGATTTGCAGAGGGGGTGAGGATGAGGGAGAAGGTGAGTGGATTAGAGAGCACAATTGGTAACCACAAGATTGCCATGGGGATATGAAGGACAGTTTGGGGAATATAATCAATAATGTTTTAAAGGTTTTGTAGGGTATCAGATGGACACTTGTATTATTATTAAGGAGACCACTTCATGGATGGTGTAGGTGCCTGACCACTGCAGTGTACACCTGAAGCTGAAGCTGAATAGCTGAATAATAATGAATGTCAACTGTAATTTTATATATATATATTCACAGGATGTGGAGAACAGCATAGGGAATAGAATTAGTGGAACTGTAACAGCTATATATGATGTCAGCCTCTGTAGTAGATTGGGGCAGGGGGATATCACTTTGTGAGGGGTATAATGTCTATTACATTGTTTTGTACACCTGAAACTAATAAAAAAAAACACCAAACCTCATAGACACAGACAATAGCTTAGTGGTTACCAGAGGGTAAGGGGGGAGGGGTGGTAGATGAGGGTAAAAGGGAGGAAATACATGGTGATGGAAGGAGAGCTGACTCTGGGTGGTGAACACACAATGTGATATATAGATGATGTATTATACAACTGCACACCTGAAACCTGTGTAACTTTACTAACCATGGTCACCCCGATAAACTTTAATTAAAATTAAAAAAAAAGAAAGGAGAGGCTGAGTACTTTTCATTTTATTTAGACTTTGAATCAAATGTGCTGGAATTCATTTGTGTGTCTGCAGGAAGGGCAAGAGCAGCTGTGAGGTTTTGCATGTGGATGTGTCTAGGCATGTCTGCAATTGTAGTGCTAGGCTGAATTCTGAGACCCACAGAACTTTCTCGCTAATAAAACGTAAGCAACACAGTCAGGAGAAGCAGTGGGAATAAAAGCATTTTAAGCAAGTTGTAAAAAGGTTGGGGCCTGTAAGCTTTACTGACAGCTCTCGTTCTGGTTGGCTTCAGCGTCCGGTCCCATTGGGTGAGGATGGCATTCCTGGCCCCATCCCACTTCCCCGGTCCCATAAGTCGAAACTGGTATGGGCTACAAGGACCAAAGTACACCTCCAGGGCCAGCTGGGGATCAGTCAGGAAGAGCCATGGAATGTTAGGCTTGGCTCCTATGAAGGAGCCCAGCTGGTCCATGTATGTGATGTAATCCGTCTGCAGAGTCTGGCCCTGGCCAAACCTGAGGAAAGAAAACAACATATTGGAATGCGTTGTACACAGAAGCACCGATTTCTTATTTTCTATCTCAGAAAAAAGGAACATTTTAGTCTGCACCTCCTGTAACCCCCCCCCCCCCCC
>NW_017731356.1:3112810-3130731 GCF_001890085.2 Hipposideros armiger | reverse complement strand
CTACGCCGTCGCAGGCGACCCACGGCAGCCCAGCTCCAGGTTGAGCTGTTGTTCAGCATCTTAGCTGTGGAGGGCAGTATCACTGGCCCTCATATGTGGGATCCGAACCGGGGCCCTCTGGCATCCCAAGCCAGTTCTTAACAATCGCGCCACTCGGCCGGCCCCGCCATTGGTATTTTGATAGGGATTTTATTGAATTTGTAGACTGCTTTAGGTAGTATGGACATTTTAATGATATTAATTCTTCCAATCCATGAGCACGGTATATTGTTTCATTTATTTGTGTCTTCTTCAACTTCTTTCATCAATATCTTATAGTTTTCTGAGTACAGGTCTTTCACTTCCTTTGATGAGTTTATTCCTAGATATTTTATACTTTTTGGTGCAACTGTATGTGGGATTGTTTTCCTAATTTCTCTTTCTGATAGTCTGTTAGTTGCATTTAGAAATGCAACAAACTTCTGAATTAATTTTGTATCCAGCAACTTGACTGAATTCATTTCTTTGAATAGTTGTTTTGGTGAATACTTTAGGGTTTTCTACAGAGAATATTACGTTATTTGCAGATAGTGATGCTTTTACTTCTTCCTTTCCACTCTGGATACCTTTTATTTCTTTTTCTTGTCTGATTGGTGTGGTTATGACAGACTATATTACTGATGAGAAGGAGCTCTTGGGAAAAGAGTTACAGTCATTTCTGAACCTCAGCACTACAGAGATTTTGAACTGGATACTTCTTTGTTTAGGAGGACAGTCCTCTGAACTGTAGGATGTTTAGCAACATCCCTGATTTCTACCCATTAGATGCCAGTAGCATGTCTTCTTCACTTGTAATGACCAGAAATGTTTTCAGACTTTGCCGAATGTCTCCTGGAGGGCAAAATCACCCCTGTTTGAGAACCTGTGCTCTAGTGTTATGCCGGAGAAATGTAGTGACTATTATTTTCCCATCTAAGATTGTTTGATTATAGCCAGTGTTCCATTTGCTTCATTAGCAAGGGCAATTCTTACCACTTGAGGTTTTTCACCATTTTCTCATCAATATCATCCATCATTTCCTTGGTAGTTGGCAGGCTACATGAGTCTAGACAAGAAATGAAGAGAGAAAATATTGAAAAAGACAAAGAAATCAGAAATGTATAATGAGACACATGATGAATTTCATTCAGTATTTATGCACTCTATTCCTAAAAGATTTTGTATCAAGAGGAGCTATCTTTGGTGTCTTTAGTAGAATAACAATTCACAGATACAAAGATGTGAGAAGCCAACAAACTAGCTCTGGGAATGGCAAAGCAATGGGATGGTGACAGCAGAAGGATTTGTAACTTCAAATCACCCAATCTCATATTCCTGCGACATTACAGAAAGCCAAATTCTCAGTACAGCTCAGGTACACTTCATAGATATAATAGCTTAACAATTTCTTCATATTTCGTGTTTGCCTCCTCTTATTGAGGATTCTTTCAAGAAATAACCTGGTAAAACAGTTCACTCTAAGGTACATAGCAATTCAAATGGGACAGTGGAAGGAAGCATGGGTTTTCCAGCATCAACTTGCAGCCAAGGAGATTGTGGGTGCTAGACTTATCAGGGCGATCATTTTGTGAGGTATAGGAGTGTCTAATCACTATGTTGTACACCTGAAACTAATATAAGATTTGATGTCAACTGGAATTGAAAAATACATTTTTAAAAAAGAAGGGGCAGCCAAAAAATGTTCATTTCTTGTAAATTTCACTACCTCCCTGGGGGCTTCTTCTGCTGGCCGACGACAGCTCATTTGCCTTTGTAACAATGGCAAGAAGTTGTTATGGCATTTGCAGTGTGTGAAGACCACCCTCTCACTGTTGGCATCTTCCCTCAGTCTGTTGGTACTTGGTGGTCAGGAGTTTGCTGTGCTCCCTCTAGAATTGTGATCATTTTGTTTGACATTGTGCCTAAGTGCCAACACAGAACTTGGCATATAGTTGATGCCCCGTAAATATTTGCCAAATGAATAAATGATACCCTTTGTTTCATGTAAATTTGGGGGGGGTTTATGAACGTATCCAGTTTTCCTATAATACCTCAGGCACCAGGCACTATTGTTCCTTTCAAGAGAAAAAGATAATATGAGTATTTTATAGGGGAGCACCCTCTCCAAAAGACTTCATGGCTTTTAAAACTAAGTAATGATCCTTCACAGTATATTTGACATAGAAGCTTATTTATCCACATCGTTTTTAGAAAACCTACACATACACTCTATGATCGTAACATTTTCTCCATTACCTGTAGTCTAAGTTTTTATGGACAGGATGTAATATAAGGTATACCTCTATTGGCCAAGATTCTCGAAACTTTGACTAAAATAATGCTTTCAATAACAGTGATGATCAATAGAATTGGACTTCATTAAATCAATATGTCTGAGACCTTGCCTTTCTCCCTATAATCCTTGTATTCTTGATTTTTTCACATAAACATACTTGTAGCCCCTGCAGACCGCGGAGCTGAGAGTGGAGGGAGGGGGAGAAGGTGGTCAATAGAGTAGGAGTGACCTGGCATTGTTGTTCTGACACAGATTGACACCAGCAAGGCTTCCAGCATGACCCTGACAAGGCCTTTCCCACCTTTGTGATGTGTTTTGACATTTCACCTCTGCTCTCCTTCTCTGGCTTAAAGCCTTGCGAAGTCCTTACAATTCCATGACTGGAAGTCTAAGCTCTTTCACATAGCTTGTAAGGCCCTCCACGCTCGGGTTCCTTCCTTTGTTTCTTGCCACTGCCTGCTTCTGCTTTATATTCTGTCACCCCAAAATGTTTCTAGATCCTTACACACTCCATGTGGCTCCTCACCTTTAGGCCTTTCCTCATGCTGTTCCCTCCTCATGGAATGACTCCCTGCCTAACTCCCCTCAGAACACTCTAGAATTTCCCCTCTGGGGGCACTCCCCTCACTCTATTTTAAGCTCGTTGAAGCTCAGGAACATTCTGTCATGTTCTCTTTATATCACTAGCACCTAGCACAGTGCTTGGTATACAGCCGGTGCTCAATAAATGTCCACTGGCTACATGAATGAGAGACGGGATGGCCCACCTACTTGTAAACACTTTAGCAATCCAGCGGGCTTGCAGGTCAACTGTGGGGATGGCAGCCCCGAGGGACTGGACAAGGCCAACCACAGCCAAGGTTGGCTTCTCCATCAGCGGGGGGAATACGCCTTTAAACAAGGTGACCTCATTGTTTCTGCTCTTGATGATGGAGTCATCGAGGAAGGGGTAGTTGTAATGATAGCCTGTGGCGAAGATGACAAAGTCAACAGCCTCAAACACGGTCCCATCCTCAAACACGGCAGAGGTCTCCGTGAACTTCTTCACACTGGGCTTGATGGACACGTCACCAGTCAGGATGCGCGATGGCAGCTCATCATTGAACACAGGCTCTTTCCTCAGGGTGCTGTGCAGAAACGAAGGGACAAGGCCTTTGCTGTCAAGTGTTTCATTTTCCCTAAATACCTACAACAGCCCATGGCCTTGAAACCACATTTGAGCGGTTAAACGTCAGCATGAGGACCCTTTTTTTTGGGGGGGGGGCAATTCCTTTCGTATTGCCTGGAATAATCCTTAAGAATTTCTGTCTGAGCTGCCTCTTTTGGCCCCTTGAAACTTGAAGATTCTCTTATGGGTACTTCATACTATTTGAAGACTCACCAAATAGGTTAGAACCAGGCTAATTCCTTGACATAATAAAAACGGTTAAGAGTGCTGACTCTGCAGCCAGAAGACCCAAATGTATAAACCGGCTCAAATGTATAAACTAGCTGTTACTTCTCTGCATTTGTTTCTTTATGTGTTAAATGAGGATAATAGAGAATCTACCCCACAGGGTTGTTGTGAGAATCACATGAGCAATTATCTGTAAAGCACTTAAAAGTGTGCTTATAAGTGAACCATCATTGTAACAAAGGTCTCATCATACGTGAGAGAACCAGATTGGCTGGGGTGGCATGTGTTATTGCCACCTTTGGCTTCCTTTCATCAGCTGTGGTCACAAAAGAAAGGGTAACACCTTTGAGACTGTACTTCAGTTGCCAAAATTCTAGGAATGATGTTGTTTTGAGGACATTCTTCATTTTGAGTTAAGTTTCCTTCAAGGGTTTGGGCAACGATCTCAAACATTGAGACACTTTAAAAATCTTGGACTTTGTTCCTCTACTTCCACACTGTTCTCCACCTCTATATAATCTTGCAGCCTCTTTCTTTACCTTATGAAGTAATACAAAGTAGGTCACGGTGACACCTGCTTTTCTCTCCCCTCCCCTACCTCTGACTCCTAGGAACTTGGGACCGTTTCTGGGAGGGAACTTAGTTCTTAGGAGTGGATTTCCAAAACAATGTTTTAATTGTTTAAAGGACAAAACCCAAATACAATTTGCAGTTACCCTCACAAGACAAAAGAGCCTTAACCAGCGCAAGCTTTGGGACTGCTATTACATTAAGCATAATTTTAAATGCATGAAGTCAACATTTTTCGTTTGTTTGTTCCTAGCAGTCTGTCAGATGAGGTAGGAGAAGTGCTGCGAAGTGAGGGTTGGGCTCCTAGCTCTGACATTTGCTATTCCAATTCCCACTTCCCTCTTCTTTTTCTTTAACCTGCTTTTCTAAACACAACGAAACACTTGCTAGCATGGGCCCCAAAGTGAAATTTCTTAGTGAATTCTTTCTTTTCTTACCCACTTCACTATTTTTTTTTTATTATTGATATAGTGATTCTTCTAACGAGAATGCCTTTCTCAGGTGTTGGGCTCTGTCTCCATAGAGAAGGACATACATGAATCTTGTGAATTTGATTGGCTTCTCAGTTCTGTGACTCCCGAGTGCCGGAAATGTCCCCTGCCTCCTGACCATCCTGCAAAAGTGTCACCCTTCTGTGGTGGAGGAGGTGGCACTTTTGTTTTGAGTCTTCCTGCTGCTGAGTCATGTTGATGACCACCACTTGGCTAATTGTTCCTCTGAGAGACCAATATTTTGTGAAGCTTTCTAGTTTACAAAGTAAGTGTTACATTCTTTGTCTTCCTGAATACAACAATCTTGAGAAATAGGTATTACTATTATTATTATTTCTATCCTCATTCATCCAAATTCATGGATAAGATATTTCTCAATACTCCCCTTTTGCCCCCCCCTCCACTGAACACACACACAATTTATGAGTTGTTCCAGCCCTCAAAATTCTCTGCTGTAGCTTGTAGCTACCACAACTGAATTCTGCATGTTAGGGTGACCTAACTGTCTACTCCACCCCGTTTTGTATTCTTCCATATGCCTTTCCCAATGAGACTCATTTCAGTAAGATTTTTATCCCGTACATGGTCTCTGGGCATACCGTGCCACCTATGCAGTCCTCAGTTGAATACCACCAGCCTCAGTGAGCCAACTAAAGTAAGACTCAGAGAAAAAGAATTCAACGTAAACTAGTGCCCCACTCTTTTGAATGATAAGTATGCATTATTTGTCGTACCCATTTAAAGGCATCAGGCCATAGTTCTCATGCTTAAACCGTGAGTTCATCTGCTTGACATATAACCAGTCAGAGACAAATGAAGGAAGGACACTCTGGAGAAAGGATGCAAAGCGGGTAATGCACACCATGTCCCAGGGATATCCATCATCCCAACCCCGGCTCATGATCCAGGAACCACTTCTGGTGCTCATGATGACCTGGTGGGGAAGGCAGCATAGATTTCAATATCACTCTGTAAGAAGTAAGCAGATACAATGCAACTCTATGGACACCTCCACACTTTCCCTCAATACCCTGGCAGGAGCACCTGTACAGAGGTGCGTCAAGATGGGTAGTCCACGACTGAAATGAAGTCGATCCAGAACTGTGCCCCCTCTCCACCCAGAGGGTGAGTGCACAGCTGTTAAAAGAACAAAACCCTAACATCTTGGAACAAAGAGGACTCTGTACGAGGTCTGACAATTAAGTTCATGAACTCACTGCAATGATGTTGCTACCCTTTTTGGATATCAGAAGGGTTATTCATGATGAATTTGTACCAACTGGACAAACAGTTTACCAAGTTTACTATTTGGAAGTGCTAAAAAGGCTGCATGAAAAAGTTAGATGACCTAAACTTTCGCCAACAATTCATGGCTCTTGCATCACGACAATGCAGCAGCTCACACGGCACTGTCTGTGAGGAAGTTTTTAGCCAGGAAACAAATAACTGTGTTGGAACACCCTCCCTACTCACCTGATCTGACTCCCAATGACTTCTGTCTTTACCCGAAGATAAAGGAAATATTGAAAGGAAGACATTTTGATGACATTTAGGACACCCATGGTAATAAGACAACAGCTCTGATGGCCATTCCAGAAATAAGTTCCAAAATTGCTTTGAAGGGTGGACTAGGTGCTGGTTCGGTGCATAGCTTCCCAAGGGGAGTACTAGCTGGTGACCATAGCGATGTTCAGCAATGAGGTATGTAGTGCTTTTTCTAGGTTGAGTTTGCGAACTTAACTGTCTGACCTCGTATTCACCTGTGACAGGTTTATTCTTGAGACACTCACAGACTAAGATGGTAGGTCTGGTAAAACCAGCCAATCCAGTGGACCTCAGTGCTGGTGGGTGGTGGTGGTTGCTGGGTTGGGTAGTGGAAATGTACCTACATCTGCAGCTGAAATTAGGCTGAGGAGATGTCAAGGATTTAGTTCTGTTCTCTGGCCCTGGTCTCTTTTCCTAGTTCTCCCTACACACCCACCCCACACCTTGCTGGGCATCCCAAACTGGGGCAGCTGCCTCAGCCCTGAGACAAACCCAAGAGCTTGCCCACTGTATCACTTTTCTGATAACCCAAGGGAATTTGACTTTTAAAAAATACCTTAGCTCTTATGTACATGCATTTAAGAACTTATTTACTGAGTACCTATTTCCTTGAAAATATGTTGTTTCTTCAAGGTCTACGGGTCCCATATGATATAGCTTAGAGTCTCCTGGGATGTGTCCCTTGACGCCACCCCGCCTAAGCCAGCTTCTCTTTTCACAATGCTGCCACCGCCACACCTAATGTCACTGAAGTCTCATTACCTCCTTTGCAATAGTCAGCCTATTTGGTGTCCCATTTCTACCTATTGTCTACTCCTTCAAGCCAGGAGACCCTCTGATTTATATCCGTGTCTATTTCTAGTCTGACAATTCCGACACATAAAAAGGCCTGCTATTTATTGGGCATTGGTTGTTGAATGGATTAAACAATAGTAAGAACGAAATCTTGTGTAGCTACCAGACCTTCAGAGAGGGATGCACAGTATGTTGTGCATGGTACACAATAAGAAATACTGCTAATAAATAAAGGTCGAGTCTGACTAGCTGTCACTTTGCTTCGAAGTGATCAGAACATGTAGTGAAAACAAAAATGCTCGCTCGCTCTATCTGTCTCTCTCACCTCTTGTTCCAGTAGAATGTAGTTTCTTGCTAGCATGGCCCACATTACCTTGCTTCACAAGGAGAATGCGTCAAGTCTCCCCTGATTTAAGGGGCATGTACAACAGAGGGAGGGACCCCTTGTGGTCTGACATGACAGACGCCATCCTCGGGGCTGACTTGGGCTGTTGATTTAGCAGCGCAGCCATACTGTAGGTTTGTTTCCCTACACCTTTTAGATCATTTACCTGTGCAGCCAGACGACTGAGCTCAACAGCAATGTCACATGCCGAGTTCCCCAGGCCAATCACAAGGACCCTCTTCCCCTTGAAGGTGTCTGGGCCCTTATAGTCCCAGCTGTGGAAGCAGTGACCTTGAAACTGGTCCAGGCCTAAGTGGAACATGGGGAGTGGTTTGAGTTGATTTTCCGAAGAAATGATAAAGACCCACTTTCTTTGGCATTTTTAATTTTAGACTTTATATTATCAGTCTTATTTAAAAAAAAAAAAAAAGGTTCGGGCCGGCCGAGTGGCGCGATGGTTAAGAACTTGCTTGGGATGCCAGAGGGCCCCGGTTCGGATCCCACATATGAGGGCCAGTGACACTGCCCTCCACAGCTAAGATGCTGAACAACAGCTCAACCTGGAGCTGGGCTGCCATGAGTCGCCGGCGACGGCGTGGGCTGCAGTCCCTGTGGCAGTGGATTGCCATGGGCTACCATGTGTGGCCAGCAGCCAGCGTGAGCGGCCAGCAGCCGCAGTGAGCGGCCGTCCAGAAGCCGGCGACTGATCTGCCTCGCCAGAGAAGAGCGCAATGATGGTGCCAACTTGGGCCAGTGAAGCAACATCCTCCACAACTAGATTGAAGAACAAAACGACAGCAACTTGTCTGTTCCCCTTTCCCCAAGTCCCCAGCACTGTTCCCATCCCCCAATTCCCCAATAAAAAAAAAAAAAAAAAAGGTTCCCTAGTAGCAATGTATTTATCTTTTTGGTGGTTTTTGACACAAAACCCCCAAATAATTACATTTAGTACCTTTAAAAAACAAACCCTGTAAGATATGAGCAATTCTATTTTTATAATAATAATAACTAATATTTATTGACTGTGGGCGAGGCCCTCTGCCAAAGGTTTTACATATTTTAACCATTTTAACCGTTAACCTTGATAACATCTCTGAATAGTAGGTACTGGCATTATCTCTATTTTAAAAGACAAGGAAATTGAGGTAACTAAGTGACTTCTCTGTGGTCAGATGGTAAAGAACCAGTGAAAAAAGGAGCTGAGCCCAGCTGTTCTGAGCCTACACTATTTATTGTCAGCTTACAGGAAATATACTACCTCTTAACATGAATGGTTTTGATCTTCTATTGTCCCTGAATCTCTACTCTTTCAATTATTTTGGCCTATGACATTCATGCCCTGAGATGGAAACTCCAATAGTTTTGAGTGGACTTGTGTTCCTGTTGCAAGTAAGGAAAGAAGGGAGGGAGCAAGGGAGGAAAGTTGCTTGCGTATTGTATTTATTTGATGTAGTCGTTTTTATATAGTAATAGAGTATGCCACTGCGTGCGCGCGCACACGCACACACACACACACACACACACACTCACACACACTCACTGAGATTTCTAAAGTTAATTTGCGAAATGTGGACATATATGAAATTAGAAAACCCAGGTTCCCTCTATAAATAACGAATATGTGTATGTTATAAATAACATAACCAAATGTGACTTTCTTTAATCGTTTGGCAGTTGGACTCTACTTTTGTGACTGTACCTTCACTCAGACATCCCAGTGCAGTCAGGACTTAAGTTCCGGTTGCTGTGTCTAAGATAATGACCCGTGTCTTCATCTTGTCTCTGACTTACAGGTCCTTGATTCTTTTAGTATAGGGGTTCAAGAGGCCAGTTATTACTGTATTTTACATATCACCAAACTTAATAGCTTTGTTTTGAAATCTTTGGAACCTTAATAATCATTATGTATAATCTATGGAAAGAGCTATTCCAGCCTTGATGTTTGTATATGCATCCCCAGATTGCTATGTATTTTCCAAACTTACCAGGAAAAGAATCCTTTGGCAGATTGGGGTATGCGTGATGTCCCGAACAAACCATCACGGCATCAAAAGTAGTAGTTTCCTGCTTCCCACTCTTTTCCGTAACAACTTCCCATTGGCCAGTCAGTAAGAAGCTGGGACATTTCTTGATTCTAGTAACCAGTGTCTTAAAGAAAATCAGAAAGAAATTCCTTCTACTTATAATTCTGTATCTGTTTGTATATTTGTTTATTTATTTACCAGTGTTTCTGTGGAGGACATAATTGTTATGAGGTCTCCTGGTCCCTGAGAAATGTATGGGAAGAGGTTAAAAATGGAGTCACAGTGACTCTTTAGGCCTCACAGGAAAATGACTCACTGGGGTATATTTACTCTTTTGACATCTAGTTAGTAAATTTGGGGTATATAACACTAAGTGTGCTGGTGAAAGATGCCATGCCGTTTTGCATACTGCCACCCTCCACAGGCATTCACAGTTTCTTCCTCTTTGAACTCATCTTCCATATATTCCATAAATATAGAAGTGTCTTAGGGTTCCACCCTTAGTCTCTCCTTTGCTCTGGATAAACATTGTCCTTTGGAAATCTCAGCCACTTCCACAGTATGACTATTACATAAGTATATGTAAAAATTAAATTATATGAAATACAATTATAGCTATATTTAATTCTAATTAATTTAATTAAGTTATAATTTAAATTATAATTATTTAATTAGTATAATTAATAATTACAATTGGGATTATGTATAATACAATTTTATTTGTTATTTTAATGAAATAAAATTATACACAATCCCAATTCACAATTTTGCAGTTTAGTTTCCTAAGCATATGTGCTCTGTACGTAACAGTGATACATTCAGGTTAAGAGTTCTAAACAAATGGAAAGCATCATTTGTTATTTACAGAGACAGTGCCTCTACACTATGACTCCTAAGGCTCCTGGTCTAAGGGGCCACGTGTGGGAAAGATGTGGAAAAAGACGGTATCCATCATTCATTTAAATTGCTACTCTCTTCATAATGGAAGACTCTCTAGTGAATGCTGTGTTTTCTTGAGCCAGACTCATTGACATGAAGTCTAAATATGGACTAAAGAGTTTGGGATTATTCCTAAAATGTGAGAGCATGAGGATAGAGAGGACACTGGGATGGAATGGCTGCTTCCAGCATTTCCTATGGCATTTTAAAAGCTCTCAGAGACTCCTGGGGGACATGTTTAGGGACAAAAACAAAAACAAAAAAACAATGCATGAATACTTTATAATCCGAACCCGTACCTTGCCTCTGATGGGTGAGGCGTCCAACCGTTTGGCTCTGATTTCTGTAGCACAGTGCTATGTCCTTGCTTCTGCTCTAACCCGTAAACATACTGTTATCAACACCACCAGTCACAAGGCTCTTACCTCAAATTGTATGTATCTTAAAAGATCCTTCTTTTGGGCAAATGTCTTTATGTATTCCTGGAGCTTGCTGTTGTGCATGAAGTTGGGGTAATCGTCAGGGTATGGGAAGTCTGGGTAGCACATCATCTCTTTAGAAGAGTTGGTGAATACCGAAGTGTAAATACTGCCTCTGCCTTCTTCCGTTTGGTCCTAGGAAGAATCAGAAAGCTTGAAAGAAAAGGAAGCCAAGAATGGTATTCCCTTCAGTGAATATTCAATTCTTGTTTGACTAAAAAATTTTTGTATGTAAAATAATAATAATAATAATAATAATAATAATAATAATAATAAAACCCCAAAGACCCATGAAAAACAAAAGTTCACAGGTCTCTGTAAGATATGGAAAGAAAAGCCTTTATCACAGGACCTGGCGCAGAGCTGGCTGCTGTCCACCTCGGTCCTCTCACCCTAATTACCCCCAGGATTAGCTCCGTGTTTTGAATCCCGTAGAGTTTTCTTTATCCATTCACAGCACTGGTACTGATAACATACTCATGTTACACAATAATAATAAAAAAAAACAATAAACCACACAAGGAAATGGTCCAAAGGAGGCTGCTGCTTTAAGCCTATTTGATTGGCTATATGAATGGAACTCCGTGAGCCCTCTCTCGAAGTGGTTTCCCAATTCTGACGTCATGAGAATCACCTGAAGGGCTCCTCAGTCCTTAGATTGCTGGGCCCGCCCCCAGAGTTTCTGATTCTGGATTGAGGCCTGAGAACGTGCATTTCTAACAAGAGCCAGGTGGCACTGCTGCTCCTGGGCTAGGGACCACACTTTGGGAGCCACTGCTCTGCTGTAATGAATTCCGTGCTTGAGGAACTCCTTAACTCACCAGGGAGAGGCATGGGGCACAATGGGCTGCCTTGCCAGCGCATTTAAAAGCGGGCAGCGTCCGCTTCCCCCAATCCCGAAGGATTGAATGGCCTGTGGCAGTTGGATTCCAGTTATTTATTCCCCTCCAGCCCCAGCTGACCTCTGGAAGACAGAGACATGAAGTGCCTGGAGGAACTGGGAACAGCGTGTCTCTCGGGGGCGGCCTCAGGCTTCAGGGTTTCGCCTCAAGTTGAAAATAAAGCGTCCTCTCCTCATGGTCGCTGTATTTCTCAGCACCGCTAAGCTCAGAGATTTTAACTTTTAAAACCTCAGTTGGGAATTTCTGCTCAGATCAGGAAGAGGGTGAATGGGTGCGTGGCAGGTTCTGAGGTTTGTGTCTTCCCCCGGGTTCACTCACAGCTGCCTCCTTTCGTTGATGATAGAGAGAAGGAGAGGTGGGAAGGAGGTTTCTCAGCTGCCCACTGGAGGGAGGGAGGGCTGAACCGCGGCCTGGGGACTGGGTAAAAAAAGATGTACGATTCTGCTCTTGGACCATTTCCATCATTGATGAATCTCTGCCCTTTGGCCCCTGGATCCTAGCCAGTCAGAACACGAGGAGAGAAGGATATGTGTCCTAGAGCTCCTTGTACTTATACCCTAAAAAGCTCCTTAAAGTTTTTTCCCCCTAAATCTGTGGACTATATAATAATACATCTATGTTCTTTCTCCAAACAAAAGACGTATTCTTCAGCAACAGACAGTTGCTCCAGAGAGTTCGCACTTTCCTTATTTCAATGTGTGGGGTGGTTTGAGGCAATATGGAGGAAATGAAGCTCAGACTCTGCCTCTGGCTGGGAGAGCTTGCCCCAGACCCAGAGATCCCAGCAGCTGCAGATACATTGTCACCATCTGTCTATGGTTCTAACTGCGTCCATGTCTCCTCTTCCCTGTCAGGACATAAGCGACTTGAGGGCAAAGTCGGAGGCTGGTTCAAGAAAGCTGTGCATGCATTTTAGTCGTCTGCCTTGACCTTCTTTCGTATTCCATCTCTGCGTATCAATCTCATTCCTGCTGGTAGACATCCATCCTCAAGGTCCAGCTTAGATGGTGGCCCCTTTCTCAAGCCTTTCCTTGTCATCTGGGAGTCATCGCCACCTCTACCACACTCCAAACGACCCTAATCACGTTCACTTGTATTATAGTAATTTTGCTGCTTGCTTTCGCTCTGCTTTGAAAACACTGGCTGCCTGCTGTACCTCCTATCTGCAGCTGTATGTAGTGGACACAAATATGTGTCTGCTGAGTGAATAAATGAATGACTAAGTCAAGTGAATAAGTAGAACAGAAATGCAGGTGTTCTGTTTTCCACTTCTGCAGTCCCCATGATCCTGACCCATTTTCCACAGCTTATTGAGCAGCCTCTTTTACAGCAGATTAAAAGCTTTTGAGGTCGTGATGTTCTATTAAAGCTATAGGAAACTCAAAACATGCTTATTCAGCCTACTAATGTTTAAACTGCATCTAGTTTCCATTGTACAGGAAAAGCACACAGTGAAACGTTCAGGATTATTAGGTTTCTCAGCTGGAACGCCTTGTGCCTAACAGGGCTTGCATGATGAAAGCTTATGTAACTCATTTGCAGAAACCCCTCTCCGATTATACATTGTACCCAACCAACTTTCTTCAAAGAGAAGGAAGGGGTAGATGTGTGGAGGGGGCTGAGGTTTTGAATATTTGTATGTGTTCACATCCTCACAGGATAGAATTCCATGTCTACACAGTGACCTTAGGGAAAAGACATACTCTCTCTTTTGAATAACCCAGAGTTGGACTTTGTACCTTATCAATCTGTTACCTGTGGCTTCATTAAATAAACTTTTTGATCCAGCTGCCCTAGATAATTTACAGACCCCTGGATGGTCCATGATCACAGCCTTCTCTGTGCTGTTCATGGATTGCTTGCTGGTAACTCTCTACCTAAACGCCTCTCTCATGTGGTACTGGCACACTGTCGGTGACTGCTTGTCTACAGGGTTCCCTCCTCATGTTACCATGGGAATGGCACTCTCTGCAGTTGTGTCACAGAGTGGCCCTCTCCTTTCCTTGTCTGAGGAATCCTTCAAGTCCCAGCTAAGTGCTACCCCTGCGGGAAGTCTCCCTGGACTTGCTAAGAATTCAGCTGTCCACCCTCTTCTAAATCTCAAGGCGCGTGTTCATTAAGTTGACCATCACCAAGGGCTATCTTGTTGTTGTAAAGTTCTGTAATCTCTTATTTGAAACTCTTAGGGCCAGTTATATTTTGGGATTTGTAGACTTGGGGAATATGTTTCCATAAGACTCCTAGTGAGATTTTGGGCAGCACCCTATCATCAAATGCAAAAACATTTCTTCAGTGAAGCCCAAAGTGGGACAGATAAAGGCTATAAGTAGCCTTGTGCCTTCCACTCATGTTTTCTGACCATATGACTTCAGGATAGGGTTTGCTATCAAATGGGCTTTTGCCCCTTTCCTATCAAAGGAACTGTGGACCTATAGGATGGTTTGCTTCACCAACAGGAGTGGAAACCATTCATGTAGAGTGATTATGTCACATTAGTCAGCCTCGTACCTAGTACACAACTTGGCCAAAATAGATGCTCAAGCAGCATTTCATTGCTAATGAGCTAAGAGAGAACCATTTCATGATTTAGGCTCAATGGCCACATCTCCCTGAGCAAATGTAAATAAAGAAAATCGAATTCTTAAAAAAAAAAGCACCCACAAAAAACCTCTTGATTATTCCCTAATGAAAAATAAAAATTAATGATCTTATGTCATATGTAATGTTTTCAGGGTTATAGGCCCCCCGCCCCCGTTAATGTTTTTTACTAAAAGCTCTTGAGATGAACACATATGTCTCCTGAGTCAGCACCAATATACTTTATTAGGGCAACCTGTTGTGTAGGTTGGGCTATAACCGAGGCCAGGATAGACTATCGTTACAAGATGAATGTTGTGGATGTAATAATGTCTTCAGGCCAAATATGTGTCATCTATATCCAATAACAATGGTTGGAAAACTCATGACAGAAAGGCTAGAAGTTTCCCCAAACCCAGCTTTTGAAATTTGAAAAATTGTGTTTATAATGAATATTTCCTGATTACATTATTTCTACAACAATGAGCCTGAATGGCAGAGACAATCATTTTTTCCTCTGGATTTGGAGCTCACAGTGTATTCGACAACCACACACACAATACACACCATCATCATTTATAATAACTTACAATGTCTGCGCAATAGACATCAGTTCATTATAGAATCAGAACCTGTTAGAATTGGAAGGCACATGAGCAATAACTTAATTTCCAACCTCTGCATTTGACAAGTGAGCATTTGAGGTCCAGAAAGAAAAAAGTGTCTTGCCTAAAATCTATATACTTAGAAAACTTGAGTTTTGAGATTAGAACTTGGGACTCCTGACCCCAGTCTGTTTTTCTTTTTCTTTCCCCCCATGTTCCAGGGATTTAAGAGCAATAGGGCTAGAATCCCTATTTTGGCTAATTACTGACATTACAGCCAGGTGATCTGGGCTCTGTCAGGCTGGTGGCATTATTTAATAAGTTGGAGATGTCTTTTTCAGGATAAGCCCTGATGACATGCACAAATGGTTGTTTTGAATGGTTGGACGTTAGTAGGATGGGAGAGAGATTTTGCTTTCCAGAGCTGGAACTTTTAGGACCTACCTCTAAGTCTGAATCAGAACTGATCAGGTCGAATTTGCTGTAGAACCCCTCTCCCTTCTGTTGGTATCCCAGCAATGTGCCACTCACCGAAAATTTCCACAGGCCCCCAACATCGTTGCCCCTTTCAAAGCAGGTGGGCTGCAGCCCCTCTTCCAGGCAGCAGCGTATGGCAGCCAAGCCACTGACACCTGCTCCGACGATGGCCACTGTCTTCACCATGGTTTCCTGTAGGAAGGTCTAGAGAGCGATTTCTTCATAAGAGTGTCCCTGAATACTTATAGGTTTTCAGTAGAGTCCCAGGGGCTGGGTCTGGGCGGGCGGGTTGTGGTCTCCAGGGCGAGCCTGGCCCCGCCCGCGGCAGGGCCCCTGGGAGCTGCGATAGGACCTGGGGACGCTTGCTGTGTGCCTGAGCGCGCACGGGGGACGCACGCGCGGCCAGTGCAGGGCCGGGCCGGCGGGACTGTGAGTGGACTCTGGGGTCGTGGAAACGCCTGCACCCTGACCTGGCTTTCTGTCCCGGAGCCTGTGGGCCCGGCCGGGCCCTCCAGCCACTTGTCTGGACTGGGACCGACATGGGAATCCTGCCTCTTGTCTTGCCCTGAAGGCTGGAACTGAGCCTTAGGGAGAGGGAACCCTGATGCTCTGAAGCTCGGAGTCTCTCTCTCCCGGGTGCTGTGGTTCGGGGCGGAGGATGGAGGACACACCCGGCAGCGTTGCCCAGAGCCTTGCAGGTCTCGGGCAGCCCTGGCTTCCAGGGAACGAAATGCCAGTAACTCCCCAGAGCTGACTGCCAGAGCTCCTCAAAGCGCCCCCCCCCCCAAATTTCCAAACGTTGGCAGCGCTCATACAAAGCACAAGGTTTGAATTTGGCTGCCCCTGGGAACATCAGAGATTCCTGATCGGTAAACTTTAATATTTACCTAGCAGGGTAAATGCGAGGACTAGAAATCACATGATCGGGCCTAATGTGAGCCTGGTACACAGTGTTAAGCATTATTTACTCGGACACTTGTTCAAGGCGGCAAGGCAGACCCCTTTCTGGGGTACCACTACAGTGGGGTTGTGCCGTAGCAGAGAGAGACTGAATACAACAAGGACAAGTGGAGACTTACAGCCAAGGAGTAGGATGGGGGTCAGTGGATGGCAAATTACTCGAAGGAAACACCCGGGTTACCAGTGCCTTCTGGCTAAGCTACTTGACAGCAAGAGTTTCGCTGAAGGCAGACCTGGGTGAAGAAGGAATTTGATCAGATATCTAGGGTGGTCAGCTCCCAAGGGCCGGGGATGTAGAATTGGGTCAGATATCAAAGGAAGAGGATTTCCCCTAAAGTGGACCCAGCAAGATTCTCGTTAAAACTGGACCAGTAGGTTCAAGGACAGAGCCCACCGGCCAGGGTGAGTCCAAAAGGGGACCCAGGAGTTTAACTAAAATTTGCTTTAAGAGAGTCTTTGTCAATAGCAGGTGCTGCACAAAAGGTTACTGATACCTGTGTGTATGTATACTTACCTCGAGGTATATGTTAAAATTCATTCTAATTTGTTATAGCTTTAATAACTATAACAACTTTACATATAACAACTTTAAATTTACATAAAATTACCTTAAATTTGTTTTTTCTGACAAGAGCAGATTCTTATGAAATCCTTGAGATATAAATCCATAAACCCTCTGTAAAGTAATTCAATTTTGAATACATGAGGCCTTTTTTTTACTATTATGTGAGAGAATAATTACTAAAACCAGATTTAAATATTCTGTAAGATCTATAATTTTCCCTAAATGTGATTTTCCCCTAAATGTTTTCTACACTGCTATCTTAACTCAGGAGCCAAATAAGTCTGAATAAGCCTACTGACCAGTCTCTTGTATCTGAAATCTTACTACCTGTTGTTTGAAACTCAGGAGCCAGATAGATTTAGTGGAGGATACAGGTATATTTATTCATTTTTAACACATTTATTTAAAGCTATACATTGCTCTCTATACAGTGCTTTAGATGTTTTCTATAAATTTTCATTATCATTCTAAATGAAAATGCATTTTCATTTCCTTTGTGATTTTTTTTTATTTGACTGTAGGTTATTTAAGATTGCTATTTGATATCTTCCATATATTGGGATTTTCTAGCTATCTTATTGATTTCAAATCTAATGGCACTGTGGTCAAAGAATATATACTTTAAGATTCCAGTATTTGAAACTTAATTATGCATATTGTGTTTTGGTGACTATTACATAGTCACTTGAAATGAATGTGTTTTAAGTAAACTTAGTAGATTCACTCCTATCTTAAAAAAAAAAATTTTTTTTTTCACTTGAAATAACCAGCTGAGGTGTGTCAGGATCCTCACCTTAAAAGAAGAAAACAGAGGGCCGGCCGAGTGGCGCGATGGTTTAGAACTGGCTTGGGACACCAGAGGGCCCCGGTTCGGATCCCACATATGAGGGCCAGTGA
>NW_017731356.1:3101920-3112415 GCF_001890085.2 Hipposideros armiger | reverse complement strand
TATATATATATATATATATATATATATATATATATATATATGTATATATATATAATGTTTTTAATCACTTTTGCTATAGTAAGATTCTAAATCTCCTGATTATTCAAGATGCCAAAAATAGTAGGGTCAGTGAATGCTAGAGCAGGAAGGACGTTGACAATCATCAATCCGTGCTCTAAATTACAAGTAAAACAATTGTCCCTCTAAGAAGATGAGAAATTGCTTCTTCAGAGTTTGAAAGCTAACAAGTAAAGGAGTCAGGACCAGAACTCAGGCCTTCTGCATGTAACCCACGGGGCCAAACCACCCCTACACACTTCGGATGCTTGGCTCGCCCAAAGGGGCACTACTCTTAATGAAACACTTTCCTTTCCCAAGAGAAACGGCTGATAGTTCTCTAAATGTAGGAGAGAAGGGGTTTTACTAATGTCTTTTGATGTAAAAATTGGGGAAGTGGGAGGAATTATTATTCTTAAAGTAAAAATTCCTTTTTCTTCATACGTTTTAGGGTGGAGAGCCCTGGTAAAACCTGGAAGACAAGGACTAAGTGTGGTAGGGATAGGAGAATGGGGGAGGGAGTGGGGGTGCAGAGGAAGAAAGGGACAGGGGAAGGGCAAGAATGAGGTCCCTGGTCCTGGTTCCAAAAAATAAAACAGCAACTAGTATGTCCCCTGGAGCTGTAAGGTGAACCCCTGGGAGATTAAAGGAACAGTGGTTCTTCTATTTATTTTTCCTTTGGAGCTATAGAATATCTAAACAAAAGCTATGCACCTGGGCTACAAGGAAAGGTTTATTTGTACCAACAGTTTAAGAAAATAAAAGCTCAATTTTCTGGAAACTTAAGAGGGCCTGATCTGAGGATCTGAGCTAACTCTTGGAGATGATGAATTTGTAAAACTCATGAACTCAAAGGACAGAATTGTGAAGTCATGTGTCTCGGGCTCCCTTCTGTGCCTGTTTCAGCTCATCGCGCTTCTACACAGCTCCCTCCCTCCCTCCCTCCTTTCCCCTTATCTGAGTGCATAAGTTGTGTGTTGTACGTCACATTGTGGTAGTTTCTTAGCGGTTCCGCGATGAGCAGACACAGTGCTTTCCATCTAGAAACATACCGGTCTAATGGACAGAGAGATGGCCAGTGTCACCAAGCAAGTGGGAGTCAGTCAGTGGAGCGCCAGCACTCAGGAAGAACAACAGAGGGTTCACACGTGGAAGTGAGAAGAGAGCTGAGTTCTTAAAGGACGAATAGACGCATGCCAGGGAGACAATGGGCAAGGGACACACGACAGCCAAAAAAAAAAAAATGTGCAAATGCCCAGAGAAGTAAGAGAGCATAACAGAGCGAGCTACAGTTAATTCAGTGTTGCTGAACTAAGGTGTTCATGCTCACAGAGCCAGGGAAATGCCCCCAAACTGTAAATCTACCTACATAATAAGCAAAGGGCAGGGAAAGCCTGAAAACAGAGGCCACTCTAATCTGGCAATGAACAGGGTTTATTAAGGAAACTTGCACAGGAAGTGTGTCTTGCGTGGTTGCAGGATGAAGTGGATTTGCTGCACCCTGCAGGCAGGCACCAAAGAATTCTATAGAACGGGGTGGGATGGACATGGGGTATGTGACTAGTCCTACATGTGGGGAAAATGCTTTACGTGCTTGACCCACTCAGGACAACGGCCTGTCCAGGAACTAGCAGGCCCTGGGACATAGGGGAGAGGAACTGCTTTCTGTCAGAGAGGAAGTATGGATTACGTATGATCAGACGGGCTCTGAGGGGGTATAGAGGAAGCAGTCTCTGTTCTTTCCTGGGTCTAGCAGCAGTCAGGTCATGGAACAAATTCACCTCTACACATGGGAACAGCAGAAGATGAATTAAACATGCAGAACCCAGGCTCTAAAGGACACTGAAGTGCCACCTTGGAGGTTATGGCAATCCACTCAAGAATATTGAAGAAGGAAGGGACAAGATCAGAAGCGAACAGATTCCAATGGAAGCTAGAGTGAACAGGGACTCAGATCAGAGACCAATGAGGACCTAAATGAGAGCAGTGAGGGGAAGGGAGAATGGAGGGAGAGAATAAGAGATGCTTAGGAGGTAGAAGTTTGGGGACTTGCTGACTGATTATAGACTTGATGCCGCAAAGAAAATCCTTCCATCTTTAAGATCTTATGTTAGGACTGCTCTGCCTGTTACTCATGACTTATGCAGGAAGCAGAAACCAGTGCATTTCGCCAAGAAAACGATCTAGTTCAGGGAGTTAGGTGCCTGCATAGATGGAAAGGCTGGAGAGCAGAAACCAGGGTGCTGCCATGGGCCTTATAAAGTCACATCCCTAGAGTACCCTTAGAGCTTCCCCCAGAGACGTCTGCAAAGGATTGGGACCTGGAGTTTGGCTGATGCAAACTGATCAACACAGTGACAGAAATGTGGCCTCTGCTTCCCTTGGCCTTCTAACACCAGATGTTGGTGTTGGAAAAGCTTTAGTGGCATCCAAGCCCTAGCTGCAGGGAAGTCTTAGAAATGTGGTTTTTAGCCTTCTAGTCCTTGCCATGCAAGAGGGGGGGTCACAGGAGAAGGGTCAATAGGCAATGTCTAGCACAGCAGATTATGTGGTAGTCAGTGGAAGCCATCCTGCATTCTTAGAATCCCTTAGCATATTCATATTCTTCTCTAATAGTAACATAGTACATACTCCATGGTTGATTCCTTTGGTTGTGTATTTTGTGGTAACTCTTGGCCGGACGTCTAATCTCTCTAAAAGGAGCAAATTGAAGTTGATAATTGCTCAAGTCCTTTTGACATTCTAACTCTCTTAATTTACTGAGTAAACCTCAGGAAACCTTTGAAAGGTAGAAAATACAAACCAAAGACAACACAAATACATTTAAACTGCTTTAAGAGGATCTTGCTTGTCCGCGGTGCCTCCACTGTCAAAAAGTTGATTTAATTTGGCTGCTGGCAGCCTCTGGTTGGTTGCATTGGAAGTTTAGCTGATGTAATTGAGAGTCAAGAAAGTAGAGCTTGACAGAGGATCTTTGAAGTGGGTCTCTTTGGAAAGAGCTGTTAGTGTACTGTGTGTCCTCTTCCCATCAGACATGGGACCGGAACTTGCCGCAGGAAATGTTGGGAGGAGGGTCTCAATCTGACCACTCGGAGAGAGGTTAGGGGGCTCGGAGACCTTTGTCCACCTGACTCTGGTCTGGGAAATACAGACGATGAGATTTGGACTGGCTAGCTGTGAACGAGAGTTGCTTCTGTGTTGTGTTTGGCCTCCGCTCCCTGAGTGTGGTCAGCCAAAGCATGTGTAAGGGATTCCTGAAAGCCAGATGTGAGCCATCAGACGGCGCTAATGTGGGGTCATATTAGGCCCTGTCCAATAGGGCTGCTTTGGGGCACGATGGCTCCCCAAGGTGAGGAGCAGCTGCTGAGGAAGTGTCTGCCAGAATAGGATAGGGCCTGTTCTTCTGGGTAAAGGAACTACTGGGGAGAGGCCACCATTGCTTTGGGGCCTCCGAAGTTTAAACCAAAGCACTTATATAGTAAGAATTAGTTTTAAACACCTATAGACTTCAGTTCTCCATTTTTCACATTCCATAGGTGGTTCATAGTTAGAATGCCGAACATAGTGGGAGTGGCTTGAACAGGCTGCCTGTTATCTGGCTTCCCTGGGCAGCAGACTAGCATTTTGGGGGATGAAGGGACACGAGAGAATTTACTATGAATCTTATTGTACAACGGGGGAAGGCTCATGCTTGGTAGGCTGATTATTGCAGAATATGTCACGGTTTGGGAAGACTTTCCAGATCATCTCCGATCTTGTAAAGGGCGTCTTGGGGGCCCCACACCTGTAGACAGGGGCCTTGATTTATTGCGATTTCTAGATGCCCAGGTGTCATCCCATCACCTCTCCATGCTCACTGTCACCACAGAGCGGCTTCCTCACTGCTCCCCTGGGGCCTGTGCCTCGCTGATTCCGTCTTACCCAGGGAGAGAAGCAGCGACACAGAAAAGATTTGCTCTTCCTTTTCCTGCAGTGACAAGAGATCATGGCATGTCACCTTGCAGTGACCCCTCATGACCCCCAAGAGGAGGGGAAGCTCTTTAGTCTGAAAGGCAGAAGGGTCAGAATGGACCCCCTGTCCTTTCTCCCCAGCGACTCCCCATCTTCTTGGTGACCCCGTCCTGTCAAATGAACTTAGGCTCAACTCAGCTCTTCCTGAGGCACACTTCTGCCTGTTGCAGCCAGTTTCTTTCTCCTTCTCTTTCTCAGGGGCTGTGATTCTGAAGCAGGGACTTCAGATAGCTTCAGGAAATGATCCTTCCTAAACCACCCCTTATGTCGTGTCCCTCCTTAGGGGTTGATGGTCACTTCCCACTGGCATTCACACTCGGCCTTATTTTACTGATCTCACCATGTTTCTGCACGTGCCCTGCCTGTAGGGTGTCTGGTACCTTCATGCCCGCTGCACACCGTATTCCTTCTCATCTCTCTGCCTGTGGTCATGCTTCCTCCTGGCCCAGGTCTCTGGAACTGAGGGTGGGGGACTCTTCCATTCCTGTTTTATCTGTACCAGCCTCCGAGACCCTGGACGGAAGTCACATGTCCTCAAGAAGGCTTCCTTGCACTGACACACATTGCTGCTGAGTCCCCAGAGATCAAGTGCTATGTCCCACACTACCTGACCTTGTAGACGTCTAAGGCTGGTTGGCTAATTGCCTCATGAATATTCATGCTCATCTCTGTGGACAGATTTTATATTTCCCAACAGGGACCGCCATGTGTACTGATAATTTTATCTTTCTCAACACCCAGCAGAGAGTTCAGCATGAGCTCCATAAGTAAACGTTGATTTAACTCAATGTCCCCTTTCTAAGTGTTTTCTTATAAGTAACATAGAACAGTGATTAAATCCATCTGCCAGGGAATTGCAGGGTCTTTGGTACTCTGGGATTGGGGATTGACTCCATCTCTTTCCACAGGAATGCTTGTGGTTATTCTTCTTTTTGTTAAGAATGTAATATGCTATGTTTATCTTTTCAGGCAAGTCTATGCCCGATACTTTTTCTTCCCCATTAGTACAGATTGCAAAACACATTCTCTACATTTGTTGTGTTATGTGAAACTAACCTCAGGTTTTGAATTGACTTAAATCTGTGGGATTTTGGCATGCATATTGCTTCTGACATGGTCACGGGGAGGAGAGGGGCAAGGCAGTGAGAAGCTGAGTTTAAAATTAGGTCAATCACTCCACAAAGAAGACATTTTCTTTTATTTCCTCAAATGACATGCTGTTTAGCCAAGGCGTTCCCATACTCAAACACCCCCAGTGTCACCCAAGCCTGATTTGCTGGGACTGATAGTCAATTCAGTTGAATTCATTCACTAACTCATTTAGTCCTTCATTAAAAAACATATACCTACTATGTGCCAGGTCCAGTTGTAGGCACTGGGGAGTCAGCAGTGAATACATTCAATGAGTTATTGAGAAGTCACAGGAGATGTGGCGATAAATGAGGTGTTGTGTCCATGTATGGAGAGGGTGACAGTGGACAAAGGACAGAGTAAGACAAGCACAGGCATAACTCTAGTACAGGGCAAAATATAAGTGACACCGAAAGGAAACCAAGTTACCATACTGAGTCAGAGGAGAGAGCACACACATTTATATGGGGGTAAATAAAGGCAACCTTTACAGAGGCAGTGGCGTTAAGATGGGTTTAAAGGATACGTGCTGATTACTATTTTTTTCTCAACCTCAAACCCGTTCTTTTATGCCCTGCTTTATGCTACTGGGCTTGGGACTCTGCAAACCTCATTCTCCTTTGCCAACCAGAAGCCTGGGAAAGAAGGAACTCGCTCCTTCCTGTTTACTTCCTGTTCCTGTCAGCATTGCTGCAACAAAATGTGTTCACTCGGCAGCCATCCTGGTGCTATCGTTAGTTCCTGTTAACAGTGGTTCCAATAGTCCTAGGACCTGTTTCTTCCGGCTGCCTGAGAGAGATTAGTACCAGCCAGCTGGCACCCTGCTCAGACGTGCGGTCCCAGCTCTGTCCTTGCCCTCTAAGCATCTCAGTTTCAATAATCCCAGTCTCTTTCCTTTGTCTCTTCAAACCTGCAGGTGGTAGCTCCTTCTGTAGTTACTACCTCAGTGATAATGTGTTCTCTTCTTGCCTTTTATTGTCTCTGATATCTCGCCAACAATTTTTAATATTATGTGCTCTATGTTAAAATAACATATGCTAGGGTGGGAATCCAGGAGTGGGAGGAGGGTATAAAATTAGCCTGCAGCCTTAAGTCAAGGGAGGTGACTGAAGGTCAACATTTACATATCAATTTTCTTATAAACCAGGACAAAGTGTTAGACTGGATCCTGATGGCAGTGGGAGACCACTAACTATGACTGACTATCCAGTTTTCATTTCACATTCAAAGCCATTAGCACAGAATAATGTTCCTCCAGGTCTCCCCACTCTTCTTCTTCTTCTTCTTCTTCTTCCTCTTCTTCTTTCTCCTTCTTCTCCTTCTTCTCCTCCTTCTTCTTCTTCTTTAAGATTTTATTGGGGGAATTGGAGGAGGGGAACAGTGTTGGGGAATTGGGGAAGGGGAACAGACAAGTTGTTGTCCTTCAATCTTAGTTGTGGAGGGCGCAGCCAACTCAGCCCCAGGTCCAGTCACCATCAGGTCACCGTTGGCAGCTCAGCTCAAGGTGCCGTGTTCAATCTTAGTCACAGGAGGTGCAGCCCACCATCCCATGTGGGAGTCGAGCCAGCAACCTTGTTGTTAGGAGCATGTGCTCTCACCAGCTGAGCCATCCTGCCACCTGTTGGCAGCTCAGCAGCAGCTCAGCTCGGGCGCAGCTCACTGGCCCATGTGGGAATTGAACCGGCGACACTGTTGCTCAGAGCTCGCGCTCTTGACCAACTGAGCCACTTGGCTGGCCCTCCCCACTCTTCTTTACTTACCCACTTGTGTCCACAGCAAACTGTCCACCTTCCCTCACCCCCTCTTCTTGCCTCAGTGTCTACCTGGAATGCATTTCCCTGCTCCCCTTTCTCCCCCACCTCCTGCCCCAAGTCCCCTTTCCTCCTTTGTGAGAACTGCCCTAGGCAGCATTCATCCCCGCAGGATGGCAATGAATAAATTTTGTGTCACTAGGCGTGAGCTTCCCAAGGACGGTCTATGTTATCCAAATGTCCCCAATGCCTAGCACAGTGTCTGGCACTTACAAGGTGTTCCCTAGATCCTTATTGATTGAATTGAGTTCCAAGAGCTCCTCATCAAACACTTTGCTTATGTAAATTTTCAATTTTATTAGTGGGTTTGATGAAGTAAGGTTTCTAATCACTGTCAGACCTAGACAGACAACAGATTTCCATATTTGCAGACAAGAAGAGGGACCAGTAAAATGGCTTCTAGTGTCCTTCAGAGAAGCATTTACAAATAGACCCAAGTTACCAAGAGGGAAAGGAAAACCGTTCCTCTTCTGCGTTGTACTCAGGGGCACTGGCGAACGTCTCATTCTTTCATAAAGTGTCTTCATTGTACTTAAGGTCTTTCTTATCATCCTTTGTTTCTTTAATCTCCATAGGACTGTTTCTTGGGTTGTTGGTCCAGTTATATTTATAAAGAAGCTTCAATTTTTTGACATAGATGAAGTTAAACACTGTTCGGAAGCTTTGTTTCACATTTGAGGAGGTCAGTTTATAGGCCACTTTCTTAAAAAGTTTCTGGGTCGTGTCTGCCAACTTCCTGATCACCGGGTCTTCATCCCGACGCAATGGCTCAACGGCTGTAATGGCAGAAGGGCCCTTAGTTCAAGGCATTTCTCTCTCAGTCTGAGAAGCTCTAACCCTGAACAGCCCCACCAACTTTTATGGTCCTCCCTTGTTCGTCCCTCCGCCACCCCAAAATTTTCATTACTTTGGCTACCAGCATCCAGGAAGCTTAATCCTGACATCATGAAAACAAAAATGGAAATATTCACTAAACATTTATTGAGTGTCTGTCAGGTGCTGAGCATTGTTCTGGATAGCATAAACATATATTCATGAAGAGGTACAATATTACTCAGAAGCATGGCAAAAGTTGGACTCAGTCTACAAGTTCATCAACAGGGAACTAGTTAAAAATGAGGAATATCATAAAATGAAATAGCACACACATATTAACTTGATGATGCAGACCCATATTTCCTGGCATGAGAAGATGTTTATGATACATGAATAAGTGAAAAAAGTTATAGTTTAAAAAATAACTATGTAATAACTTGTATTCTTTAAAAATGCCTGGGATTATATATATATATATATATATATATATATATATATATACAAATGTGCTAATATCATTATTTCCAGATACCAGGCTTGTGGGAAATTCTTTCTTTCTTAAAAAGAAATAGGGTACAGGGGGAGAGATTTAGAAAAGAGAGAGAGGGAGAGAGAAAGTGCAAGAGGAGGAGAGAAAGAAAAAGATTCTGAGAGACATAGAGGGAGAATTATAATGCTTAGCATGTAGCAGGCAATCAAATACATATCAAATAAATGAGTGAATGAATGAAAAAGGAAGGAAGATAATGACGTGTCAGTGGAGTTTCATAAACTGTAACAAATGTACACTCTGATGAGGGATATTGATAATGGGGAAGGCTGTGCATGTATGGGAGTCGGGGGAGGGGCGTATGGAAATCTGTATCTTCCACTCAATTTTGCTGTAGATCTAAAACTATTCTAGAAAAATAAAGTCCTGATTGTAATTCTGATCTGGTTGGGGAAATAGAGGCCAAAGATCCAAACATTTTGACAATAAGCAATATGCTTCTTTAATTCCCTCTGGCGCAGGTGTACACCTGGCTATCTCCTAAAATGTAAATTCTCTGAAGGAACGGACTGTGTTTTTGTTTTGTTTGCTGCTGTATCCCCAGCAGCTAGAATAGTGCTGTCACATATTATAGCAGATGCTAGAAAAATATTTGTTGAATGAGTGAATGAGTCCTCAACTCTCTGTAGTTCGTAATGGGCTCTAGGATGATAAGCCTCAGAGAGAGAGAGAGAGGAGGAGGAGGGGGAGAGAGGGAGGGAGGGACAGAAAAAGATGTCCCTTAACCCAGTACTTCCATTGATTCCCCACTAACCACCACCCTCCTCCCACCCCCAGAACCATTATAGGACTCATGGGACTAGAATCACAAACAGTGAATCTATTTAGACCTAAGCAAAAAGAGTTCATTACAACGTCAACACTTACCCTTAGACATGACTTGAAGTTCGTCTTTGAGCAGTAAATGGCCACCCAATGTTGCCAAGTAGCCTGTGCACAAAATAAAAACTCCAAATATATCATGAAAAAAATACATTCTCCAGGATTACCTGGCTGTCTTCATTGCTTTCTTCAAAGCAAAGCATTTCTAGGTTATCCTCCCGTTCTCTTGTGGTGCTCCCCAATACTTATCGATTTAATAAAATTCTTTATTGACATCTATGTTATGTGTCTATATGTGCATAAGCCATAGTTGCATAGCTCAGGGAATGAAGACAAAATGAGCACTTCTATTATAGCTGCCACCTAGGTTATTCAATAGAATATTACCGACAACCCTCCCATTCCCAGTCTGCCCCTCCATCCTATAGAATACATTCTTTTGTGTCTGCCTTCTTTTGCTCCACATTTTCTGAGCTTCAGCCCTGTTCTTTTTTTTTTTTTTTTTTTTTTAGCTAAGCCATCCTGCCACCTGTTGGCAGCTCAGCTCAGGCCAGGAATCGAACTGGCTATCCTGTTGCTCAGAACTCACCCTCTTGAGCAAACTCTTAACCAACTGAGCCACGCGGCCGGCCCTTCATCCCTGTTCTTTAACGGAGCAGCACTTCATTCATTTCCATTGCTATGTGACAGAGGTTGGCCGGTGAAGTGTTCTTGGAACGCAGCCCTGCTCATGGGTTCCTTTGTGTACATATTACGCCGGCTGCTTTCACCCACAACAGCAGAGCCGAGTGGTTGTGACATGGACCAGATGGTACTCCAAGCCTAAAATATGTGCTATTGGGCCTTTTCCAGAAAGAGTTTGCTGAACCCTGCTAGGCGGTATTCCATCCTGTGCAGGCAGCATTTTTTCAATCCGTTGTGCTGATGATGGGCTACGTATTGTTTCCCGTTTGGGACTACTCTAAATAATGATGTTATTATGGGCATGCTTGTGTATGAATTTTGGTATGTGTCTGCATGCACTGATGTTCGGTATATAGCTAGGAGTGGGTTTACTGGCGAATGGATATGCTCTTGTTCATCTTCAGTTGTTATTGCTCTACGGTGCGAAGTGGCTGTACCAATTTCTACTCTGCTCAGCAGCATGTGACCGTTTTCACTATTCTCCATCCTTACACACACTTGATGATTTTAGCTCTTTTCCTTTTAGTCTTTCTCATGGATTTGTTGGGAGTATTACATTGTGATTTGAATTTGTGTGTGTGTGTGTGTGTGTGTGTGTGTGTGTGTGTGTGTG
>NW_017731356.1:3044169-3101135 GCF_001890085.2 Hipposideros armiger | reverse complement strand
TCAGCGGCTGCTCAGCTCGGGCCGGGACTCGAACCGCTGTTGCTCAGAGCTCAAACTCTTGAGCGAGCTCTTAACCAACTGAGCCACTCGGCCGACCCTGCTGGTATTTTTTATGTGCAGTTTTATTGAGCTCATTGATCACTATTTCTCAACAGGTGTTCAGTGGGGGTTCTTAGTTTGTGAGTAACACTGTCACCATTAGCACTGACTATTAAGCATACCCTTGCCCAGTTAACGTGTGAACAGGCATTAAATGCTGTGCCACCCTGGAAAGCAAAATGGCAAGGGAGCTTGGCAGATGTAGTCCATGGAGGCCCACCTCTCGAGGCCTGGAGAAAAGCACAAAGTAGTGGAGAATGGATTGGAAGAAGGAAGGCCTACAGTCAAGTAGATATTGCATGTGCCTTTGCAATAGTTGGCTGAGTTCCATATTTTAATGACTTCTTTAACAAGGATTCATGACAATGATTTATCCCGAGTTCTTAAAAATATTTTCCTGCTCTCTTCCTAGTTGGATATAATTTCGCTGCATATAAAATTCATCAGTTACAATGTTCTTTCCACTGAGGATTTTGTAGGTATCGTTCTACTATATTTTAGAGTTGAATGTTGAAGTGGGGAACTCGAATGCCAGATTTATTTATTTCTTAACTTACAGGTTACTTTGTTTTGTTTTGTTTTGTTTTGTTGTTGTTGTTTGCTTAAATGCTCAACGAATTCTTTAACTCTGAAGTTCCAAGACTTTATTAGGAAATATCTTAATGTTGCATTCTGTGTAAAATATTTCTTGAAAAATTATTTACCTTCTCAGTATATTTAATCAAGTCTTTTTAAAATTTCTTAAATTGTACCTTTGAATACTTTTCCTGTTCTAACTTGTTTATTTCTTTCCCTCATGTATGCATATTTACATTTCTTTCATCTGTCTTCTATATCTATCACTGCTTCTTAATTTTTTGAACTGTTTCTTCCTAGTTTTCATTTCATTTTGCTAGCATTTCTCAACCCTATCTCCTTCTCCCTTACTGGTTATCAACAATATATATTTTCTCTTCTGCTGGTTGCAATGTATTTTTTTTGTGTGTGACAGTTATGTATTTTTTCTTACACTTGCCCCCTATACTTTGAAAGCTTATTTTTCATGTGCTCCTGCTTGCCCCATCATATATTGAGTGTGTGCTTCCATCTTTCCTTTACATCTTTATTTTCAAAATGTTTTGGATTCATGGAGATAACTGATCACGATTTTCATCTGCTCTCTAGAAGCATTTCCTAAAATTTATTTTTCTTCTTTCTTCTCTTTTCCCTTTGGAAATACCTCTGTAGGAAAGATAATGCCATTTCCTTTTTTACAATTACTTATTTTTGTATCTTGAATAGTTATGTACAGAGGACAGTTGTGGAAGGTATGAGGGTAGCATTCAAGGTAGCGGGAATTTTTTCTGGCTTGAAATAAAATTCTTGTGACACAGGGGTGTGCGTGTGTGTGTGTGTGCGCGCGCGCGCGTGTGTGTGTGTGTGTGTGTGTGTGTGTGTGTGTGTTCCTTTACTTTTCTCTGATCAACACAGATCATGATCTCTAGTGTTGATCATAATTCCGTTTGTCTCCTACTCTGACTAACTGACAGGCTCTTCTCTCCATGCATTTTCTGATTCCTTGAGGTTGGTGCCAAATAGGGTCAAGGGAAGAGTCCATTACCAAGTTGGGAATTCACTTCCTGTCATTACAAATAAAGGATTTTGTATCTTCATGGTGAGAATCTAGTGGAAAAAAACTGTTTGGCCAGGCTTGTCCAAGATCAAAACCTTTATCTTCTCTTAGAATTTTCCAGCACCCCCCTCAACCCTACATTTTTCTTTTTAACTTTACTTGATTTGGTAACTCTTCCTCATCTGCTGTAGTTTGTGGTTACAGATGTCCAACTTTTGTTGAAGACAGTGTTTGTATTTTTAGATATTATTCTTATTCCTTGGGTAGTGATTTTATAGCAGTGATGGAGAATAATGAGCATCTTAAAATTTGAAATCATCCTTGTGGAATACACTTTATATAACAATCTAATCACACAGCTATACACACTGTGTATTACAAAATGGAGCTTTATCCTCACCACACATTAACCTCTATTCATCATATATAGATATCATCATGGAAGGTGCTGTCCATCATAAACAAAGATTTTTTTTTTCAAGGAAGACTTCCAGCTATACCTCTTTAGACAAATTAGGAAACGAGAATTGAATTTTATTTACCTATTAAAATAACTGATGATCTCCTCAAATATACTTGGGTGCTCCCCAGGAATCCTAAGGTGTCATCTATCAAATGTATAATGTAGCTCCCATGTGACATGAGCTGGGAATAAAACGGAAAGAAAAAATGCTCTCAATTGTTGAAAAAACACATTCGCTCCCTTCAGAGAGGCTTGCAGAGAAAACATGGTTGCTTATATTAAATCAGGGCCCGTTTATAACTTGGGATTTCTGTGTAGGAGCTTTACTGTCCTGCTTGCAAATGTTATTCAGTTTAGTATAGGATTATCAACCCCAACCTTGTGTTTCTAACCTTTGGTTAGCATCCTTCCATCCCCACTTGTCTATCATTATACTTTATTCCTGTTTTTAGAGGACCAGCTCATTAGGCAGTGACCAAATAATTCCAATTTTTCTTTTGGTGATCTGAAATGCTGTCCCTAGGTTTATACCCCCCCCCATAGCTACTGTAGGTGGGTTGGAGGAAGCAGATGAGATAGCTGATCAATGTTGAGGAAGAGGAAGTGGAAAATGTTCATTTTCTCTGGTCTCAAGCCCTCGCTGTTACCACCCATTTATTATTTTTTCTTCACACTCCTCCAACACCCACCCTTGTCCCCACTGACCTTCCTCACTTTAGAAAACCTTTAATGTTCTTTCTGTAGCTCTTAACGAAAGCAAACACGGAAGGGCCTCTTACCAGATCATTACAGAGGTTCAGCACCACCCGCTCAAAATTGTGATGTTGATCGTTAAGCAAAAACGACTGTGGCCAGTGTAATTTATTTACACAGGTTTCTAATGTGTGTTTACATGCCTGTGAAATAGAAAACGGCCCATGAGGGTTTGTCTCTTCGTCCGGCGTGACCGCAAACGCTGCGATTCTCTGCCACACTAAGAAAAAACAAGACCACAGGACTTACTTCTACGACTCTGATCTCTGGATCCTCCAGAAACAGGATCAGAGGCACCAAGCCCCGGAGAGCCACAGGATTCAGCATCCAGGTGTACTGACTCATGTCCTGGAGTAATTGGCCAAAGTGTTGGATGGCCATACACCGAATATCCGCGTTGTTCTGGAAAACATGCACAGACAAACCTCACGTGAGGGTATTACTAGGGCTTCTTTCTGTAAACTGTGTGATAGATGCATTTATATGTATTTATACATGTGGATGTATGTATACCATCTAAGTATATATGCTATATATGTTATCCGTGCACATGAAATTATTATTTCTTTTTAGAAAAGATTCACCTTGGGTCTAAGCAGTCAGCCCTTTGATTCTGAAATAAAATTTGCTTACCAAAATTCACATGGCATTAAAAAAAAATCCCCTGTAGGGGTGGCCAATTAGCTCAGTTGGTTAGAGCATGATGCTAATAACACCAAGGTTGACGGTTCGATCCCCACATTGGCCACTGTGAGCTATGCCCTCCTTTAAAAAAAAAATCCCCTGTGAAAAGTAAATTTCTTAAATTGAGGAAGAGAATATCTAATAATGTCTTAAAAATAGAAACTGCAATCATCTGTATAACTTGGAGATAATTTCCATCAAGATACTTAAAAGTAACCCCATTGTGTTCAAATGCAGGAGGCTTTTGCAATAATACCAAGGGGAGCTCCTTGGGCTCTGGCTGGCATAGATCCAGATTCCCCAGGGCTTGCTTATGCCAAATAGAAAGGTGGTTGGATTATAAAGATTCTAGAAGAGAAAAGTTGCCAGTTAGAGGAAGAGGTTAATTTTTGAAAATATAATACTACCTTCCAGTTTTTAAGAAATGTTTATGATTTTATTTTATTATTTTATTTATTTTATTTTATTTTAATGTGGGAGTCGAACCAGCGGCTTTGTTGTTAAGAGTGCATGCTCTATCCACTGAGCCATCCAGGCAGCAGCTAAACTCAAGGTGTCAAGTTCAGTCCCAGCTGCGGGTGGGTGTAGCCACCATCCAACAGGCAATCTTGTCTTTAGGAGCACGTGCTCTCACCACCTGTTGGCAGCTCAGTGGCAGCTCAGCTTGGGCGCAGCTCGGGCGAAGCTCACTCGCCCACTGGCCCATGTGGGAATCGAACCAGTGACTCTGTTGCTCAGATTTCGTGCTCTTAAGCAAACTCTTAACCAACTGAACCACTTGGCCGGTCCCTGATTTTATTTTATAAAAAACATCTCTTCCTTTCTGTTCTCAGGAATAGATCAGATATATTCCCAACAAAATACAAATGGCTAATACAGCTTCATATGTTCCTTCCAAGAGGAAATTGCTGGGATCAAAGCCTAAACCTAAAGCAGCGATAATGAAATCATATGTCTCAGGGACTGGACAGTGACATATGAATAAATGAACAAAGTGGGTGGCATTTGAGAAGAGCAGGGAGATGATGGAGACGGGACAGAGGACAGCCCTGGCCTCTCAAAGAGGAACCCCGACTCCCACAGACCATGGTCAAGAGCATTTGTGGGCTCCAGTATTCCCCAATCTTCTGACATTTCATTCACAATTCATATTTTTGTGAGCTATCTCCCAGTTTAAAAATATCAAACTTACACTGTTGGAAGGGTAAACTTAACACACCTGCAAATTGCCTTCATCTGCGGGTTACCCGTTTGTATCCTGGGTCTACAGGAGCACATGGCAACCTATGAAGGGCTGTACAGACCAGTGGAAAGAGCTTAGCAGTCCCCATGCCTGGTGAAATCCCAGTTTTGTCTCCCATAGGTTGAGTAAGTGTGGGCACCTTATTATTTTTTTGTTTGTTTGTTTCCTTTTAATATGGAGAAACAGAGTAACAGGTTCATTGATACCCAAATATTTTTTTCAAATACTCTACCTCCAAGGAAGACAGGGTACAATTGATACTTGATAACTTTCTGTTCTCTTTCATTTTCCTTCTTTTCGTTTGGTTTGGTTCGATCATTTATTTAGTTTAGTTTTCTTTTTCCCCCAAATGATTTTATTTTGAAAATTTTTTTTTACATGGACATTCTAACTACTTATTAGCTTTGTGAAATGGGCCAAAAATTCACTTCTCTTTGCCTCAGTTTCCTTATATGTAACCTGGATAATAGTAATAGAGTTTTTCAGAGAATTATATGAGATAGTGCATGTAAACCCCTTAGAACAGTGCCTGGTATATCATAAATGCTCAGTACATTTTAGCCACTATAATTATCATTATGCCCTTATAAAAATAATTTTTGGTACTAAATTCCTTCTTTCTATAATTTAATAATATTGTGCTCTTTTTCAAGGAACTCTGAATAATTAAGAACTTATAAATGCTGGCAAGGTGATTTACTATGAAATAATTCTCTGGTTCACAACCAACTTAGTAGAGAGGTCTTTAAATACAAATAGGTTCCCCACAGCATACCAAAGGAAGTGCCCTTGCTTAGTAAAATGTGTTATTCTCATCCTCCTTGTCTGGAACACATTTACCATACAACATGAGAATTTTTAAAATGCACACCTTTCTGATGAGATACTTTTTAATTCAAGATTTTCTGTGATGATAACACCCACCTCTGGGGCATCACACATGTCTTCTCTAATCCCCACAAGACACCTACTACACTCTTTGTTTTATAGGTAGGGGATGGAAGCATAGGAAACTGAATCACTCACTTAAGATTTCCTGGGTAGTAAGAGGCAGAACAGGGATTGGAATCCCAGAGGTCTAGCTCCAGGGTTAGCCAGCATATAGCCACTACATTAAATTTCTCTTTCATCCAAGGACAGAGGCTATTCTTTTGTTCTCCTTTTTTTTTTTTTTATGAGTAGACTTTTCCAGGTTCTTATCGTGTAGTTAAGAAAAAAAAAAAAGACAGTACTTAGCTGACTAGGGTTGTTATCTCTGGAAAAGAAATGGCAGCTGTGTACAACATGACTGCTTCCTGTGGGGCTTCAGCTGGACTGTGAAGCCTAAGGACCTCACACATCTAGCTGTGGAACTCACGTGGTCCATCAGATGACAGTAGCTTGAAGCAATCTTGGTACACAAAGAGGAGTAGGTCAGCTTGTCCAGCTTTCTTAAAAGTCCTCGAAGGGTAAGCAAAGCCTGACTTATAACCGTCTTGTCTTTGGAATGGAAGGCATGCAGGATGGATAGTAATATGCTGCTGATGTTTTCTATCTACACAAAGAAGAAAAGGGTGGGATTTGGGAACTAGAAGGAGACTTGAGCTAGCATTAGGTATGCACACCTGTGAGTTTGGGCAGCCTGTAGCCATGGGCTGGAGCTCGTCACAAGTGTCCACTGTAAAAAATTCTATAAGCTGATTGTTAAATAACAGTCACTATTAAAAATTAAATTTTATAAATTTGGAAATAAAAAAAACCCCAACAGTAATAAATACTCAAAACGTATCCCTTCCTATTTATTTTGCTATGTTTTACTCTTAGATGCCCTTGAGGTTATTTACATATATTGTATCTGTATGGAAGGAATGTAAACTAATGATGTGCTACTGTGCATCTCTTTCCATCTCCATGTTCAATGCCATCCTTTTGGTAGCTTGAAATCAGCCACGGTGGGAGTATTTACACCAGGGACATTGGCCTTATTACCACTGAACTGATTGTTAAACATTTACTCATGCACCACAAGCAGTATGCCCCCTAAACTAGGTGACACTGACCTTTTTGGACATGAGAGCTGCTGAGCCAGGTCATGGGAGTCAACTGCAGATCAGAGACAAGCAGAATATAAAGCAAGGAAAAACATGAACAGGAGACACCAACAGAGAGAAAGGAAGGCTGGAAAGAAATGAAGTAAAAGAAATAAACTAACACTGTGTGCTAAAATAATAGCCCAAGGCCACTTGTGTTTGGCCGGACAGCTGAGTTTTTCCCAGTAGATGGGATGTGATACCTCAGTGTAAGTCACTCTACAGTATTTGTCTTTCACTGTCCTAGACAGCATGGGCACAGAGCCGCCCTTCAGCTGTTAACAACATTGGAAAGAGCGCTGGACAAGAAAACAAATAACTTTCTGTTCACTAAAAGAATGTACTTTGACTTGTATGATTTATTTAAAACAAGTAGACCATGGCTCATTTCATTCTAAATGCAAAACGGGTGCCCACGGACAGGCTTTAAGCTTTCAAAGACTATACTTAATCGATAAACAAGGATTTATTGTTAAATTTATTATTAAATAAAAAATGATTTATGGAACATCTACACTCTCAGCATTGTGCAAGGTACTTTGAAATTTACAAGGGTGGGCCAAAACATAAGGGTATGCTTGGGTTCAATTTTCCTGGGAGGCAAGGTAGAGTCACATGACTCTGGGAAACAATCTAAGATGGTGGTTTTCAAGTTTTACAGGTATTATTATAGAATCACCTGGAGGACTTTTGAAAACACAGAGGGGTGAGCCCCACCCCCAGGATTTCTGATTCCATAAGCCTGGGGTAGGGCCTGACAATTTCAATTTCTAACACGTTTCTAGGAGATGCTAATGGTGCTGGTTCAGAATTCTCCTGGAGAAACCCCGTTATAGAACATTATATAAGCGAGTGCTCATGGTCGATGTGGCTCTGAGAGGGATGAGGCTGCCAGATCAGATGTCAGGGAAATTGGACTTGAGCTGATCATTGAAAAAGGAGAAAAAATTGTGACTGTGCGAGTGAAGGAGGAAAATGTTATACGTGGAAGAAAAAACGTGGGTGAGTGCTCCGAGATAGTCAGAAATGTGCATGCATATGTGTGTATGTTGGAGGGGAAATGAACGTGTGTGTGTGTGGTTTAGGCTGTAAGAAGGGTATTCATGTAAGGCAATGCTGATAAATTCTGGGTACAATGAATGGTGTTCTGGGAAAAATATAAATAAGGTGATAAAGCCACTAAATTGATGTAATACATCCTTTCCACTCAACCCAGTTCCCTTATTGGTAAAACATCAGTGAGGACCTTGAGCGATCTCCCATCTCAGATTATGACTTGGGTGGTGCTGGCAGGCACCAATGGCACACACACATACCTGGTTGATAACTGGCGCCATGCTGGCGATTTTCTGAAGGCTCAGTTTGCTCACTGTAGGACTAGAGTTATTGACCCAGTTTATGAAGAGAGCCAGAAACTCTTCTGGCAATGGGTCTTTGAAGAAGCTGTTCAGCAGCTGGAAGAAAACAGCTAACACATTCATAATCAGAGTAAAGGCCAGTGCATGATCTCTACGTCAGTCATAAAACTTGAGACATTTGCAGTAAAGCTAGAACATGAGTCACTAGAGCTCCAAATACTTATATGTATTTCTGCATATATTTCTGTGCTCACATCACCACATATCAAACGGTGAAGGCATATTTTCTTTTTATTATTAGTAACCAATCTGTGGAATGATGATTTGGTGCCATGTGAATATTCTGTTTTCCAACAACCTTTCACTTAATGGTTTTAAAATTCATTGATGATCTTTTCTTCTTTCAGTTATTACATTGAGACTTGCAAAATGGTGATTTTCTACTTCTAACATTCTCTCCACATTTACTAGCTCCCTCCATCTCTCCCTCTCTCTCTCTTCCAAGTTTTGAGTATGACCAAGAATTTACTCATTGAAAATTTTTTCAACTAATTACAATTACTTGCAGTTATTATTTCTCTTGACCTTCAAATTTGGCTGATGGGAGCTCCTACAGGTTGACTCTTGTGTCCCTTTGACATGACCCATCTATCTTTGAGCACTCCTTTGCTTGTGGAAAATTAGATGTCCAAGGCTCATTGTATATTTTCCTTGTCCCCTGAAATAATCCAGTTCTTTAGGGAGACAAGGTTCCTTTCAGTGAGTAATGGTACTGAGAAACCACTGGATACTAGGGTGTACTCATTGCTACTGGTGCATCATGTGTTCTGAGCCTTTACTTGAGCTAGGAAATACTTTTATGGTCATGAGTTAATTTAGACAATGTTGATATAGTCAATTCAAATATGATATAACAGGGTTATGATAAATTTTTACAATTTCGTGTTTGCCTCATCTTTTTCTTACCTGGAAAACTTTGGTGCCTAATAACATTAATATTTTTACTTATGTTTTTGCTTTCTGTTATATAATGCATATCATAGTTTTGAAATTATGATATCAACATACACTATCAATACATCTCTTGGGAAAAGTGAATAATTTTTAAAAATATTTTTGTGTTTAGAATATTTCTTGTTAAGGATATATAGTCAAAGCACTATGTTTGTAGGTTACTTTGTATCCTGCACATATTTGTGTGTGTGTGTGTGTGTGTGTGTGTGTGTGAGAGAGAGAGAGAGAGAGAGAGTGAGACAGATATCAGACAATTCATTGAGAAAAATACTAAAATCATAATAGGTAAATGGGCAAAGAAGAGATCATATTATTCACAAAATGGAACTGTAAATGAAAGGCCAAGGCAAAAACACATGATTCAGAAAAATAAAAGTTAATGATTTAAACAGAAGTAACAGTATTCTCATTTTTCATACATTAGGATTATATAACTGGAAAACCTAAGAGAATCAAGTAAAATATTATTAGAATTACTATAAGAGCACAGGAAAGTTCTGAGTTCAAGGTAGTAGTTTAATTTTCCTGAACATCCAGCAGTAATAAACTTGAAAAATCTAATGAAAAAGGCATATTCACACTAACAATTTAAAATAATATAATCTACTTAATAATTCCAAAATTAATATGTAAAATTTATAAGAAAATGTCAAAATATTGAGTAAAAAAGAGACGTGAAAATATTATAAAAATATCAAGTATTCCTTAAAAAGCTCATAGCTTTAGTGTAGTTACAATGATAACTTCAGAAAAAGTTGAGTTTTTTTTTTCTTTTAAATCTGGCAAATTTATTTTAAAATTTAACTAGAAGAACAAATGTATAGGAAGGCTAAAGAAATTTTGAAAATAAGAGAGTTGAGGGGAAGTTGCTTTGCTAGGTGTTAAAATTTATTTACAAACAGCCATAATTCAACAGTGTGATACCATCACAATAATGAAAATAAATGGAACCTAACAGAGTAACCTGAGACAGACCCTAATATGTGTGTTTGTGTGTATGCATATGTGTGTATATATGGTAATACCTTGGTTTGTGAGCATAATTCGTTCCAGAAACAAGCTACTTGTATTGCAAGACATCGCTCATTTACCACGTTAAAATGTGTTAGAAATGTTTGCTCGTCTTGTGGGACACTCACAAACTAAGTCACTCGCAATCCAAGGTTTTACTGTATATGAAATTAATAATAAAATTCATAATTAAAATAAATAAAATAAAGGTGGTGTCACCAGTCAGTAGTGAACTTAATGCTTATTAATGAAATGATATTGGGATAGGTAGTTAATTATTTAGCAAAAACTAAAGTTAGATTCAAAAGGATTTCCTCAATTTGCTTGACTCTAGTATGGCATTACTAGAGTCATATATGGTGTAATATTCATAGACAAAGTAATATAATTCTACATTTTCATTCTACCCAGTTATTTGGCTCATTCCTTCTTTTTTTCCCCCCAGACAATCTGAAGAATCATGTAGATCCCAGATGTTACCTACTACCTTTAGCAAACTCCGTTTTCCCTCGATATACGTTAACAAGCATGCAGGACTATATAAACTGGCACAACAAAAATAATTAGTGTCCGTGTAAATCCATACCCCCAAGAAACAATAAGATCCAACTAGCTCTTGGAGCAGGCTGAAGGGACAACCCTCCCATAAGCCAGATCTCTCTCCCCTTCAACCCCTCAAATTTAGATATCTCTCATTGTCTTAACTCAGGGCAATTGTTGCTTTTTATCATGAGTTAAGAGAGGGAGGTAAAAGGTTGCAGTGTTGACTTAAGCGTTTGGGTAAGAAAAGGGAGTGAGAGCTCAGTTGCTCACAGCCTCATAATAAAACTTACTTCAGTGAGAAAAATTACTGTGATGACATTGTCCTCTGACCTCTGAAGACCTTCCACCGAGAGCTTGTAGAGGTAATGCAAGGTCTCTGGGAACTGCGGAAAGTTATGGTTGCTGAGAGTTCTGTAAACAAGAAGAAGGCACTGCATTAACAAAGCAGATAAAAATGCTTTCTGCACCAGCAAATGGTAATGGCAATAAAGACAGAATCACTATCCTTATATCTTGTACCGCCTAGATAACAGGGAAGAGATGCTCTAATATTCCCGAATCCAGGGTGCACTGCAGCCCCAGCATAAATTCCACACAGACTCTGGGGAAGTACCTGGATCACTGGCAACATCTCTCTTCTTAACACCACTGGCCCTCCCTGTGTCCCATCCTCTGCCACAGAACAGAATGTCTGGTATCCCCATAAGCTCCCATCAGTGCCGGGCCACAGGAGAGAAAATAAATAGTGCAGCATAAATATCTTGGCAATTTAGGATGGGCGTGTGGGTCACCTTTGTGGTTTTAGACCCAGTTCTTCCTTTGAATGATATTAAGAAGAGAGCTTAGGGCTCGCCTGGGTTTCTCTGGAGGAGGTGCTGAGCCCTGATTCCCTCAGCCATGTTCCAGGACACACGTGGCCGGTGGCCAGGCTCACAGCTGTCCCGACACGCTGGCCTAGATCAGATCAGAAGTGACAGGATTGGGAAGGGTGATGTGACAGTGATTCCAGGTTGATGTTCGAAACGGGTGTTTCTCAGGCTTCGTCGATGTGCTTGGACATCCCCCGGGGGTCTTGCTAAAACGCAGGTCTGGAGTGGATTGTGTGAGCCTGTGTTTTTAACTATCAGGGGCTGCTAGGGCTGCTGATCCGTGGGTCACATCTTGCATATGAAGACGGCGGAGTGGCTCTTAGCTAGTGACACTACACTTGTGCAAAACAAGGTGTGTTCCTGAAATCGGTGTGCAAATCGGATGCCATTTTAAAAGCACCAGGAGCCCAGAGACCATTTGGAATGTACTTTCTGGGTCCACCACGGCATCCCATGGTCTGTTATGCAGTCAAGGCCATGTATCTTGATTTTTGATCAGAAAATCTGATCCCTGTCATCAGAAGCTTGCTATTTATTTACTAACAGGCTACCCAGGGGAAAAAAACTTCCTAGTACAAGAAAAATTAAAGTCCTCTTCCATTATACTTTGCCAAATTTATTTGTCTCATGGAGCACTGATGTCTTTTATTGAGCCCTCCTTCCTGCCTGAGCAGGGATGAGCAGACAACAGAGGAAGGAAAAGGTAAACTTACCTCTAGTTGTCCGTATCTGAGAGAGAAGTCTGTCTTGTGGAGGGAGGGTGATTGGGTATCTGTATCAACGGGTGAGAGGGCAAGGAGGGGAAAACTATCCCAAAGCATAAGCCCCTCCAAATAAGTGAAGAAGTAGACATCAAATGGCAATTCAGGTCATCAGGCAAGATTTGGAAGTTGGAGTGGATATTGATTGTGTCCCTATGTGGCTTAGCTGAAGACAGATGGAGACGGTGGGATAGAGCCCCAGAGCCCCATGCAGAGCCCCTGTTCTTACTTGGCAATGAGGTAGACCCCATGGTGGCCAAACAGCTCCTGGGAAAACTCGTCCCAGCAATTCTTTTTCTTCAGAGCCATATTCACCTCGTGCAGTCCAGAGCAGTTCAGCAGAGTCCTCAGGGCATCCTGGGCATAGCTAAGGCCCCAAAGAAGAGCAGAGTCATTACCTGACCATGGCCTTCACGTAACTAAGTACATGGGACCTGCCTTTTCATTCCAGAAATCTTGGGCAGGGTGCTGGTGTGGGGAAAAGGGACGTTTGAAAGGAAGGAGGCTGTTAAATACTCTTCCTCCCCCTTGATGGACAGGACATGGGGTGAGGGGTTCAACTGAAATCGTAGCATGTACAATCTAGGACCAATCCTAGAGCAGCTTATTCGTTTATTAGCTTCTTAACAGCTTATTCACAAAAGATGTTAAATGATGTGATAACTTGCTCAAGGCGCCTGTTGATTCTCTTCCTTGGATGCTTTCAACAAATAGGGCATAGTCTCATTTACTTGGGATGACTTTGCGGACGTCTGCTTAAATGCCGGAGCGTGGGTTAAATATCCTAAATGGGATTGACTGTGTTTGAGAGGTCTGCCTGGCTTAGAAGTCCACCCCAGGTAAGGGCAAATAGCAAACCGTTGGGTCCTGATTTTCCTGGAGATCTGCAGAGCTAACTGTACTCTCTCGGGTGCATGGAAAAAGCTGAACCTCACCTGATGTGGACAGAATGGCCGCATGCTATCACAAGCCCACACACCCCAAAGCACATCCCTGCACATCCTTTTCTCCTCATTCAACTACACCGAGCAATCCCTAGCCAAGAGTACAGGGCAGAGCTAGAAAGCGTCTGGCTTTGGGTCACATGCTTCTCCCTGCGCCCTCTCCCCTTGGTGACCTCTCATCCCAGTAGGGATACACCACGTTCTGTCAAAGTGGTTCTTTATACACTGCAGATACACTCAGGGAAGGTCCCGGCTCACTCCTAAGGACTCTGGAGAGCTCCTTTGCTGAAGGCATTTCCCCCTTCAGAGGAGAGCCAGCTGTAATAAACACACATACGGGATGATAAAGGCTTTTATGTAAACCCGAGGGCTTAGAACAGCTGATAGCTGGCAGCTGATCTCTTATTCAATCTGAAATAATCGCTAGGAGCTCACAAGAATCTGTGGTCTGTCACCAGTCTCACACTGCTGCTGTAAAAGAGCTGAAACATGATGGCCATCAAGAGCTGAGGGAAAAACTGGGCCACCGCTTTCTTGCAAGAACCAAGAGACAGCAACACGCACAGGGCCTGAGATGCCTACGAGGAAAACAAAAAAGAGTCGAGGATAGACGCATCCTTTCCCCCTGAATCCAGCCAGCCTCAGTGAGGGGGTAGGGAGGGACTCTGCACCGCCGTCCCCCCGACTTCCTTGAAGGAAGCCTAAAGCACGCACGTGTATTCCTTCATTCAATAACAGCTACTAAGTCCATCTTGAACCAGGAATGTGCCAAGCATCCTATGGCAATGGGCTCCCAAAGCACTGTCAGCAATGCCCCCCTCTGCCAAACCAGTGGAAAGCAAGCTGGTCCCCAAGGAGGGCAATCACCCGAAGGCCCCCTTCACCTGTGGCCGTGAAAACTAGTCCTGCCAGTAACAGGGTCCTCCCTGGGCTTAAACAATCTAGGGCAGTGAGATATCAAGGGGACGCTGGCCAGGCCAGTGACCACTGCCATACCCACCATGTCAGAGAAACATATCCTACCACCTCACACCTGGGGAGCACTAGCCATCTTTTTCTAGGATATCTCTGTAAGACTTGAATTGACTACCAGGAGTGGTGGTTTCGGTCCTCGGGAGATGTAGTATCATGATGGACACACATGAGATTAGGCCTTCACATGCCTATAAAAGTGTGTGTGGTCCACCTGGGGGTTACCTGTCTGATACTGTCTCCTACATGGCCACGCGTGCTCAGTTCTCTCCAGGTGTTTTTTCCTCCTTGCATTCCCTGACGTAACAGGTGAGCTCCCATCCCTGCAGGACTTTTGCCCTTCTCCGCCTAGAACTCTGCTGCCCAGCTATCCATAAGGATCACTTCCTCATGTCATTCAGGTCTCTGCTTAGATGTCGGCTCTGCAGAAAGCCCGCCCGGCCCTGCCCAACTTACCTAAACCCTCCCTGTCGCTTCCTTTTACCCACAGCCCTTTATATCTCTTCTCAGGTGTCTGTCACCTGACATATTTTCACTGTTGAGAATGGAAGCTTCATGAACAGGGAGGGACACAGCGTAGGCGCTCAGTATGTGTGTGATGGGTGAATGAATGAGAGCAGGACCGTGTAAGGAAACATGGCTGGGTCTGAGGGCAGATAGGAATGTTCGTGATCAGGAGAGTGACCCCGAGGACAGGAAACACGGGTACCCCTTACCGCCATGGGCATCATATTAGCTTTGAGAGAGAACTTTGTTGGGTCCTTCAGGCTGTTCTGTATTTCCTTCGGCTTTCCTTTCAGTATCAACAAGATGGTCTTCAGCACATACGGGGTGACACTTGGCTCGGAACCAGCCGCTTTCCACATCAGGATCAAAGGGCTGTGAACACCCCCCCCACCCCTCCAATCAGAACCAGGAGCTTTTCATGTCCTGCTCAATCCTGCGACATGAGGCAGGAAAATGGTCTTGGTTCGACATCTTCCTGTAGCAAAGAAGACACAGCAGAGAAGTCCAAAACAAACTAAAATCCCCATTTCCAAATGACCCCACTGAGCCTCTTGTCCTTGAAAACAGAGGGAGAATTTCAATCATAAAAACATACAGTTCTGCAAGTTCCTTTCCTACTGCGATTTAAATATCTGTTCACAGCTCAAGGTCAAGAGCCTGGCAGCCTCTTGTAGCCCATGTTCTGCTCCTCCCACCTCATGATCTTGTTTGTCCAGGGATAATAGAATATTTAAAAACTGGTATGGAAATGCAAATTGATGTATACGTTAGGCACCAACTGAAAAAAACAATAGGTAAAAAAACCAACTACATAAATTCAAAACTCACATTTAGAAAATGGAATTAAAAGTGAAAAAGTGAAAATGAAATGAATGGCTCAGAGGAGCAAGCCGTGTGCCAACTATTGCACCTTTAATCAGTGACCCAGATAAGAGCAGGATCCTGGTTTCTCAGCGTCCAGTCCCCTAGTTCCCCTCCCTATACACCTGGCTGCCCTTCAAGGTTATTCTTCCTGTTGCTCATCTGAACAACGGCCACGCCCCTCTGTGCTGGTATATTCCTGGGATCTTGTTAATCCATGCTGGGTTCTCTGCACTTAGCTTCCTAATAATGGCACCCTGGTCCCACAGGACATGGACATACCCTGCTCTCTAGAACCCATTACGCAACTGCTCCTGCCTCTTAGAACCGTGCTTAAAACCACATGGACATCAAATCTCACACTCGCGTCTTACTCCCTTATCTGTGGTCATTCCTCTGGCTGATCTATTTTTTTGTTAGCCTAACTCCAAGCTCCCATCTTTTCTACCTCAGTCTTCACCTACTATTGCACAAGACCTGCTTGTGACTATTTTAATTAAGCTCCCCTAACTCGAATTCTCTTGCTTTCTGTACCTCCTCAGCACATAGTGTTTGTACTGGATTCACTGGCCACTGTCATCTTATACCCTGTGGGTATATTCCGTCTCCTCAACCAAATGCTAGAAGGCTGGTAGTATTTTACACACGGTGGGTGCTTAGTTCCTGAGTGAGTCAACGCTGAGTCTTAGGAAGACTGTTGGTTTCCAGGAATTTTCTAATTAGTAAAACGCCTTGTGAGTGGAAGCTTCCTCAATAAATACAATGTTTCAGTGGGGAAAAAAAGAAAGTCAGTCATCGTTTGGTTTAGCATTTGGTTGATTTCAATGCCCTTTCACAGATGTCAGCTATTTAACCCATGTAACAGCTTTATAGGTTTACCTAAAAGCTCTTTTTACCTAAAAGAGCTTTCCTTATTTCCCAAAAGAGGAATGGAAGATCAAGGAGTTTATGAAACTAGCATCGCTGGGATGGAATTCAGACTCATTTGTTTCCGAAGACTGAATCCATTCCCTAATATCACTTCCTGCCTTTTTCACTGTTAATAATAGAGCAAGTAACAGCTTCCTTTCCAATGTGCAAACTATGGAAATGGAGTGATCTAATTTACTAATATCTTCGAATGTGTCTATTAGAATCATGCTGTCCCATAGGCTCACGTTAGCATTCTTTCCATCTTAAATATTTCTTTTGATCCAGGACCCTGAATTTCAGATAAAAGTTAAGGAAGAGGGGACTCCCAATCATATCTGGGAATTCTTAATGTTTTGTTATTTTATTGGTGGTGGGAATATCTTACATCTGTCCTTCCTAAACAAGAATAAAACACTATGAATTTTATCACGTATGGGGAAGAAAAAAACCATTATCACTTTGAAGAGAAGTATTTTCCTAAGGGGTATGAAGAACACAATTTAAAGCCTCAAATAAATAATGATGGCATGATCATTTCTTGATGTTCTACTGTGTGCCCGGTATTGTACGAGGATATAAATAATATGTGATCTTATTTAAGCCTTACCGTCATCCTGTGTGATACAAACATAGATACTCTCTTTTAGAAGAAAAGAAACTGGACATCACTGTTCAGGTTTGTCTGACTCCGGACACTGTGAACAAACCCTTGCAGAAGGGGTACAGGGGGCCTTACGTGTTTGCTGGGCTTGGGTACTCCATAAGCTGAAAGATGACTTTTTTGGGTGACGTGCGTGTTAGCAGAGCAATGACCTGCAACATAGCCTGCTTCATCAGACACGAAGGATTTTCACAAAGTTGCATGTAAATAATATTCACGATCTTAGTCACCTGGAAAAGAAATATCACAGGTCAACAAGAGTCTCCTGTTCCATGGTCACCTCTAAATTGAGGCATTCTTGGATGTCAGAATTCAACCCTTCTCAGAATGACCAAGGCAGCAATTAACACACAAATTAATGCTAGCAGAAAGCATATTTATATTTGTGATTACACAATGCAACATATTTATTTAGATGAGGAATAAACCTGTGCATTTATTGATAGTGGAGAAATACCCATGGAAAAAAACGTTTATTTTGGGAGAGTGGACTTGATTACATGACATGTAAGCTCACTATAGAAAACATAAGTGTATATAATTCAAATCTTTTAAGAAGAAAGTAAAAATAATAGAACATAATAACAATAGAACTATATACCTCAAAATTTTTTGACAATTAAAGAAGACTTGAATCTACACCCTGGAGGGGTGAACTATATGTTGGAGGGATGGACCAGAATGGTAAATGCTGACTCATAATCTTGCAAATTCCAACCATAGGCCCCCACATTAGTTTAATCTCTCCCTCCCGCCACCCCCCCCCCCGCCTTTTATTCATTCTTGAATAAGGAGAGTTGTAGCTAGACCTGGGACTTTGTCTCAAATCAATGGTTGTCTATTCATCATCAGATTTAATCCACCCAGATCACCTCACTTCTTATTTTGAAAATACTCGTCAGAAATCAAACGCTGAAAAGTTTGAGGATGTACGTTTAGATTCCATTGTCATTGCCTCATATACAACTCAATTATTCATGCCTAACTCTGTCCTCCAAATGAAAGAAAAAAATTAGTGTTAGCGCAGGGCGTTCCTCCTACCACACACACGATGAGGTGAACTTGAAATGGGAGACATTCAACCATTGTCTTCCCCATAGACCTCTTAACTGTTGGGTTGAGAACTCATTCTTTTCATCCTCCTACTGCTTCAAATGCAACATGCCCCTAAAACAAGCCAGCCACGGTCCTGTGTGCTCATTGCTAGAAATGATGGTCTGCTGTAATCCTCAAGGAAAGAAGGATTTTAAAAAACCTAGATTTATTTGGAGGTTGTTGATTTATTTAGAGATGGTAAGGCACATACTATATGTGCCATTTAGGGGATTTTCAGGGATAATTTTAGCCAGACACAATTTGTCATTATAACTGATTTTAGAACCTAACCCTTTTTAAGATGAGAATCCACTGTATTCGGTAGTTCAGTTGTTTGTGGGAGCCAGGGTGTGGTGCTAAGCTTCTGAGCCCCATTTTGTTGAGTTTTTTTTTCTTGTGTTTAATGATTTTACTGTAGCATTGGCTAGTTTTACACACCTAGTTTTCTGTTTGGCCTCGCTTCTTCTCCAGGGTCTAGGAATGGCTTTCTCTCTGTCTCCTCCTCTTGCACTGCATGCGAGGAGAACTTCATTTTGTCAAGGAAATAACTGTTGCCCCCTAGCTCGCCTCTTGGTTCCATCTGCTCCTTTCAGACTGCTGGACTGCTCGCATCTGCAGCAGCACTGGGAGTTCTACACGAAGCGTTAATTACCCTTTCCTGCTCTCTGAGCACTAGGTCTACTGGGTCTCAGTTTATTGTCATCACATCACACTGCCAGGTCAGGAGAGGGAACTGGAGTTCCGCCTGCATGTCACCATCAGGGCTGGTGTTATGGGCATGTGACCTGGGCATTTTCACAGGGTCCCACACCAAGAAGATCCCTCACTTTGTTCAAAGATCTGCTGTTGCCCTCTTGGTATTTTCCACAATTTTATCTTTGAGCTTATGTTTTGTAAGTGAAGTCCCATGACACAACGGAGCATGCGTGTGAGCGGATGAGATGTGTGTAACATGTGAGTCAGCTGTGGTTCCTTTTGCCTAATTTACATGCAGCATTCATGACACCGTAAGTGCCCAGGATTCCAGTGGACCTGTCCAGTGGGAAATTGCAGCGAGTATAAGATAAACACTTGGGCTGAAATGATAACATAGAAGGAAAGAGGAAGATGGGGCATGCCAAAACCCTTCTCCTTTCAGTCTTTCCTTACTCATGAAGGAGCTGAAGCTAGAGAGTGGGAATTGAATGTGTGAATGACAAGAAGAGAAGTAAAAACAATAGAGTTAGTCTTGTGTAGCGTTGCCACTTTTCTGGTAAGAATGAAAAATGTGCATGTAGGAGCCGTGAATAGCATTATCCTGTTGAGTTAAACGCTCTTGTATTTACATCTATAATACAAGAGAATACATCTTATATAGATGTAATATAATACATCTATAATACTGGCATTGCGCAATGTAAAGATGGGTGGTAAAATTCATGCTAATAATTTAAAATTTTAGTGTATTTTTTTCAATTAGAAAGACATTAAATAGAAAATAAAACACTATGAAAAATTGAGAGAGAGATGAGAGAGAGAGAGAGAGAGAGAGAGAGAGAGAGAGAGAGAGAGAGAATAAAGGAAAAAACTTGATAGGTTTGTACATTTAATGGTACTTTTTTCCTATTTTTGAATAAGAAGCCTCCCATTTCATTTTGTACTGGGTCCCACAAATTAGGTAGCGAGTCCTACAGCAAGCTGAGGGTCCTTGAAAACTTTCCTTAATGGTTAGTTACATGGGTGATTTCAATTATAATTGTACTATTATATTTTATTGTTATTAATGTATTTCTTTTAAAAATTTGAAGCAAACACAATAAAGCATTAAGATTTGGTATGCTTGGTGGGTGAATGTTCACTACATTATTTTCTAAGCTTTTCTGTATGCTTGAAATATTTCACAAAAAAAAACTCAGTAAAGTGACATAATGTTGCAATATCAAGAAATACATATGAAAAAAAAGTAGACATATAACAAAAGTAATAAGAGCGTTTTAGATAATAAGCTCTGGCCAAGACAAGGAAACAACCAAAGTGCCCTTCGATAGATGATTGGATAAAGAAGTTGTGGTGTATCTACACAATGGAATACTATCCTGCCATAAGAAAAGATGAAATAGTGCCATTTACGACAACATGGATGGGTCTTCAGATTATTAGGCTAAGCGAAATAAGTCAGACAGCAAAAGTTGAGAAGCATATGATTTTACTGATATGTGGTATGTAAAACTGAAAACAACAAAGGAACAAGACAAACAAATGAAGAAACAAAAACTCATAGACACAGACAAAAGTTTAGCGATTACCAGAGGGTAAGGGTGGAGGGGGGTGGTAGATGAGGGTAAATGGATCAAATATATGGTGATGGAAGGAGAACTGACTCTGGGTGGTGAACACACAATGTGATATACAGATGATGTATGACAGAATTGTACACCTGAAACCTATGTAACTTTACTAACCATGGTCACCCCGATAAACTTGAATTAAAAAAGGAAAATAAACACTGTGCACTCCCGCTCATTGTCAAGTATCTTACCATGATGACCTTGTACGAGTAGTATTCCAGAGTCACTTTCAATATGGCGGCCGCCTCAAGTGCAGTTGTGTAACTGGGTGCAGAGAGCTTCATCAAGAGACTCCACACAAAGTCAGTCAGCAAGGAGGGCAGTAAGGCTTGTCCTACCCTCTAAAACCAAGAGAGAGAGCCATGACCTCATGCCTTACCTACATCAACTTAAAAAAGACAACTAGCTGCTGACATCTCAGAGATGCTCAAGGGCCAGGCAGGACCATGTGATTTTCATGGGCTCTAGAACTTTTGCGGTTGTGGGCTTCATTAAAACATGTTACAAATTATAATTCTCAAAAAAGTATAATTTACAGCTGTGTCAGTATTAAGATGACTGTAATTCAGGCTGAATTACATATTTTCTTTCCTGAGTTTTAAAGCAATTAAAACATTTTAGCAATGAATACATTATTTTTCCATCTGGGGAATTTAGCTCTAGGGTGCAGGCCAGGAAGAAGTAGAAAACCATGGCATTAAAATTAAGAGGAACTGTAAGATATTGATTTTACCCCAACTCTTCTATTCAAATATTAGAAATGATTGTCAACTGCTCAGCTGTGGAAATGATTTTGTTCAGATCAGAAACAAGTGTGATTAGCAGAAGACGCAGAAGAGAGTGGAGTAAGGAAGACAAGGCAATTTGAGGGGTGCACTTTTCCCTTTCCCAGAGAAGGATCAAGAAGCAGGAAGAGAAAAAAAAGCCCATATGTCTATGATTGAGGTACAAGAACTACGATTCAAACAATCCTTTTTTTCACATCCCCTTTGAAGACTTGGAGCATAGCTCTTTTTGGTCAATAGTGCAGGACTAAGGTCTGAGTGAGAGTGATGTCTGTCTCCTACTGGACAGAGCGGTGAGGGATGGTGTTCTTGGGATGCTAGGGATGAAAGGAGTGTCACTGAGGCTTGGTGAATATCATAGTTTGCCTTATTTTAAGAAAGCCAGATTTAACTATACAAGATGTTGAATTAGAAAAAAATCATTGCAAGAGGCGATATTCTCTTTTGTGCATTTATTTATTTAACAAAATATTTTATTTTAGTGTCTATTTCAAAGTTGTAGAGGAAGTAATTCCTAGTGATCAAAGTTTCTGTCATGTGAAAGTACAGATATGACAGTAATAAAATGATAGGGCTCGCTTTATAAAATGTGGTGTATACATAACTCTTCAGAAACATACCATTCACATAGGGCCAGCTGGATTCTCTAGAAAGTATCTTCATCTCCTCCTATTTCTTACTGTTGTAACATGGCATTACATCTTTTTGATGCTACTCATTGTAATGCTGCACAATATACAATTAACTTGATATTCCATAATTTGTCACTTATTTCTCACATTTAAAAAAAAATCATACATCTGCGAAAAGCCTCTTCTTATAGGTATATTATTTTGACTTATTTCCTGTCTATAAATTCCCATGAGTGAGATTACTAATTTACTTGGCATGAACATTTTTCTTTCTTTTCTGTTTTGTTTTAGTCTGTGACAGTTCCATAGCCCTCTACGGCTCCTGTAGAAGTCAATGTCCGTTCATAACTGGTCAGGAGAGCCCCCTAGTTTGTAAATTCATTATTTTTTTTCAACCCAATCTTCCCATTTAACAGCGTCTTGCCTCTAGATCTCTTGGCTACAATTCTTGCATCCTTAGGACTTTGGCCCCTTTGGTCCCCTTACTATTGGGTTGTCGAAAAAGTCATGACGTATTTTGTCGATGTTTTAAGACATCCATGTCATATATTTTGTCCCTATTTTTTACCACTTTCACATCTCCTCAGCCCCCTACAATTCCAACTACCTCAGCTGTTGCAGGAGAGGTCACTGCTTTATATGTATAGTTTTAGGAGGAGCCATAAGACCCTCCCAGCCTAAGAGTAAAGCTAGCCTGAAGGTGTTTGCTGACCTGTTGGCTCAATGAGTATGGCTGGAAAGCCATCTGTTGGACAGCCAGACAGTTTCAGTTTCAGGGCTGGGTGCCCCTCCCCCTCCCCTGCCCCCAAGCGGGTGGATAAGACAATGTACTTTGAAGAAGGTGAAGGAGTGTATAGCACTATAGAGCCTCATTGTTTTCCCTGAGTGTTGGGTCAATGTAAAAACTATTTACTTGGTACTGTGGTTAATCACTTAAACTTAAAAAAAAGTTAATAGGTTTTTTTTTAAAAAATCTAAATCACATTATGTTTATGTTTGCTGAGTAAATTGTGACAGTACTGAAAGCCTGTTTCTTGGTGACTCCATTAATTTTTCTAAAAAACCAGAAGTTTCTCATCTTTAATGGCTTGTTAGCCAAACAGAAAGAAGCTTAACTACTAGGAAGCTTGCACCTCATTTGTATTCTGTAAGGATTAAATAAAATAATATAAACTGGTATATTCAGGAATAGTAGGCATAATTCTTATTAAAAGAGATGAAGAGCAGAAAGCGAAACATTCTATATATCATTTACTCTTTGCTTCATTAAATGTAAAAAAATGGATAAAATGATTAAAATATAAATTTTGTTGAAATAAATTGTCATTGAAAGTAACAATACACATGAAACAAAAGCCATAGGATAAAATAGCGCCTAAGTTACCTGAGCAACGTTAGTTTTGTCTTGTAAGATGTTGGGTTGGAGCTCTGAATCTGAGGATAAAGGCAGGAAGGTTTTATTTTTTGCAATATCCACTGTGTTAAATAAAAGAGTACATTTTTTTATTTGATGGCTGGTTCCTTCTACAACATTGCTATTTCCAATTTCCTCTTGCTGCCCAATTCTGGAGATCTTAAGCTTTCTGAATATTTAACACTGTGGCGATAGTTTAGTCGCATAAACTACTGAGGGTGCCAAAAAAATGTATACCCATTTTAAGCAAGGAAAAATCTGTATTAAAATTGTAATACTCAATATGTACCAACAACAAAAGATAAATACAAATCACGTTTGACTTCTGCAATTACAAGAGGTGCTCAGAGTGGTTACTATCAGCGTCCAGACACTTCTAATTACGGTGAACTACTGCTTGAGCAATGTTGACCAAAGTGTCCACTTGCATACATTTTTTTTTGGCACCCCCGGTATTATGACTGTGCTGACCCATGAAATATACATATATATGTATGTATATATATGTATATTTATATATATAAATATAATATTTATATGTATATTTATATATACATATGTATATATAAATATTTATATGTATATGTATATATATACATATAAATATGTATATATTTAAGAGAGGTCTCTGTGAAATATGAATGAAGAACATAGATAATTTTAATAGGCTGACCAGATGTCAAATACATTTAGGCATCAAATGTGTTGAAGTTCAGGGCAGTGGAGCAGACACTGCTACGCTGGAGCGTTTGTTGGTGGAAGAGCAGACTGGGAGGCATTTTGCCCCAGGCTGGAGGAGGGAAAGCCAGTAGCTCTCAATGAAAGCTTGAGGTGCAGGTGTCTTTCGTTCCAGAGAAGGTGGGCTTTAAATGAATTGTTTGTTAACAGCTTTATAGAGATAGAATTGCTGTACATCACATTTAAAGTCTACAATTTGGTAAGTTTTCATATCTGTATAGATTCATGAAAACATTACCACAGTAAAACAAAACATATTCATCACCCCCAAAAGTTCCCTTGTGTCCATTTGTAACCCCTCACACCAGCTCCCTGTACCCACCCCCTGATCCAAAGGGAACTACGGATCTGCTTTCTGTTAAGCTTGTATTTTCTAATTTTATATAAGCAGAGTCATATAGTAGGTACTCTTTTGTTGTTTGGCATCTTTCACTTGGCAGGATTATTTGCCATTTGTCTATGCTGTTGCATGTATCAGTACTTCAGTCCTCTTGACGGATGAATACTCTTCCATTATATGTATATACTATCATGTTTATCCCCTTGCCTGCTGATGGGCAATTGGGTCATTTCCAGTTTTTGGCTATTACAAATAAAGGTGCTATCAACATTTATGTACAAGTCTTTTTATGAATATTTGTTTTCCTTTTTCCTGGGTAAATACTAAGTTGTGGAATGACTAGATCACGTGGTAGGTGTGCATTTAACTTTTTAGGATATCGCTAAATTATTTCCCAGAGTTGTGCCATTTCACATTTCTCCTTGCAATGCGTGAGAGTCCCAGTTGCTTCCCATCTTTAACGTGACTATATATTGGACATTGTTTCATGTGCTTCCTTGCCACCTGTGCTTCTTTGGTGAAATGACTGTTCAATTCAACTTTTATTTTTAAATTTGGCTGTCTGTTTTCTTAGTGGGTTCTGAATGTCCTTTTTCAATTCTTGGTACAAATCTTTTATCAGATATGCAACTGTAAATATTTTCTCCCAGTCTGTGGCTTACCTGTTCTCTTAACAGTGTCTTTCAAAGAGCAGAAATCCTTGATTTATCGCTTCTTTTTCATTTATGAGCCATGCTTTTGGAGTTGTATTTGAGAAAGCTTTGCCTAATCCAAAATTTTTTTTCCAGTTTTCATAGTTTTAGGTTTTACCTTTAATCCTGTGGTCCATTTTGAATTAGCTTTGTATATGTATACAATATCGATAAAATTTCTTTTTGGCATATAAATAACCAACTTTTTAAGATTCAATTTATTGGAGTAACATTGGTTAATAACATTATACAATTTTCAAGCATGCAATTCTATAGTACATCTCCTGTGTATTGCACTGTGTGTTCACCACTCACATTCCAGCCTCCCTTTGTCAGCATATGAAATAACCAATTTTTTTGACACCATTTATTGAAATTTATATTTTTACCACTGAATTTATGGATTCTATTGTGCTCATCAGAATGTTGAATAGAAGTAATGACAGTGCACATCCTTGTCTTTTTCCTGATCTTTTGGGAAAATCGTTCAGTGTTTCACTATTAAGTATGATATTAGCCGTAGGTTTTTCATAGATGTACATTAGCAGGTAAACAATGTTCTCTTTTTATTCCTAGTTTTCTGAGAGTTTTTTTTTTATGAGAAATGGATGTTGAATTTTTTCATGCTTTCTCTGTATCTACTGAAATGATCATATAGCTATCCTTTTTCATCTGTTAATATGATATGTTGCATTGATTGATTTTCAAATGTTAAATTGACATTTCAGTCCTGGAATAAATCCCACACGGCCATGGTTTACTATTCTATTTATGTATTGTAGTATTTAATTTGCTAAACTTGTTTAAAAAAATTTGGCATCTATGTTTTTAAGGGACATTGGTCTAGTTTTTTGTTATGTTTTTAATTTTTTAAAATAATGGCTTATGTGATTTGGATATCAGAATAATGACAGCATCATAGAATGAGTTGGTAAGTATTCCCTTATCCTCACATTTCTGCAAGAATTTGTATAAAATTGGTATAATTTCTTCCTTGAATATTTGCTGGAGTTTTCTTTGTGCATCTGGAATTTTCTTTGCAAGACTTTTTAGCTACGGATTCATTTTCTTTGATAGATAGTGGGTATTTAGGTTATCTGTTTCTTCTTGAGTGAACATTGGCAATTTGTGTCTTCAATGACTTTGTCTGTTTAGGTTGTTGGCATAAACTCGTTCATAGCATCTCTTATTATTCTTTTAATACCCCTACAACCTCTAGGACTATCGTCTTTCACGTTCCCAACATTGATAATTGCTGTCTTCTCTCTGCTTCCCTCCTGCCCCATCTTCTCAAAGAATCTGCGTTTGGCATTATGGCTGTTCCCTTCTTGTTTTTCTGCTTTTTATTTTATTGGGCTTTGCTCTGATCTTAGTAACAGATTCTTAGTAACCCTAGTAAGAGAAAGTGGCTCTTTCTTACCATTCTGACACTGTGCGATGGAGAGGAGGTGATACAACCCCAGGGATGCTTGTTGTGCGGTGGATGGATCAGTATGGAAACACAGAAGAGACAGTTCTGCTGCTAGGACCCCCAGACACGGAGCGTCCACATTTTCCTAATGGAAAACGAAGGAGAAAAATGCACTGCAGAGACAACATTAAATGTCTGCCCCTGAGCCTCTAATATAGTTTAATTGAAGGGACAAATATTCTTTGAGTGAAGCACTTTCTTCATGCTGGTGGGCACGTGGGTTATGTAAAAGAAATACCGGTTGAAAATATATCCGTAGAGTGAGAATGATAGTCAGGGTTGTTCAATAGGACAAGAGCCTCTGAGACTCTGGAAGACATAGGCTAGGGCGATTTCTGAAGAAAAAAGTCTTTATCCTGTGAATGGACAGTACTCGAGAATAGAATTGGGAGTTACCTTTGGTTTGAGGAGGACAGAACAAATCACTGATTATGTGTTGTAGGGATACAAAGATCAGGCCTGTGGTAAGCTCAGCTTTTAATTTACTAACAACATTTTTTATTTTTAGATTATATTTATCTCCCCACTCCCATTAATTTCACTGACTTAGCCATCTTCAGAAGACATTCTTTAAAGAGAGAGTTTAAATATTTAACTCAGTGAAATTCTTTGCTTCCATGACTATGATCAGCTGTATCCATGTTCTGGAAAGTACTGAAATGCTCCCACCTGGTGGCATTAAGCAGACATTGCAGAACAGAGGACGAGGCTATCCCGACTTGGCTTCTCAAATCAATCTGTTATAGGTAGGAACCCTCAAAACCGTACGAGAGCTTTCTGCTGTGCCTGTGTGTTTACACATTTATTCTTTCACAGCTGAGGGGCAGGCTGTGTGCTGGGGACAATGAACTTCACAACTGCAATTGAAAGAGGCTAACTATATAGTATCCATAGAGCGAGAAACGTTTATAGATCATGTAAAAGGCAGGCGATGGTGTCGCTGAAAATGTAGAACACCTCAGTAAATATTGGCAATTGTGAGATACCTATTTCTTCTCCATTTGAAAGGCAACAGTGAAAAAGTCTGATAATATCCCAATGCTTGTGAAGGTGGAAATGGGCACCCTAATATTTGAAGGGGGGCTCATTGAAAGGCAGTAGTGCATTACTAAACTTTAAATCTATTCACACTTCTTGATCTGTTTTCTTTTTCTTTTCTTTTTTTAGCTGAGCCATCCTGCCACCTGTTGACAGCTCAGCAGCTGCTCAGCTCGGGCCGGGACTCAAACTGCTGTTGCTCAGAGCTCAAACTCTTGAGCGAGCTCTTAACCAACTGAGCCACTCAGCCGGCCCTGTTTTCTTTCTGAGCATTTTTAAGTACATACTCACATACTTGCACAGAGATGACCATATTTGTATTGTCTGAAGTAGGAGAAAACTAAAAGGCACCAAAATATTCAGCTGAAATATCCATCAGCTGAAGAATAGTTAAGGATATTATCATGTATTAAAATTACAGAGCACATGCTGTGGCTAAAAGAATGAAATGAATCTATGAAAATATCAGTGAAAAAAGCAAACTGCAGGACCATAGGTAAATATGATGTAAGTTTAGTAAAGAAACACTAAGTCACAAAACTATTGTGTCTTCGGAAAAGTCATGACGTATTTTGTCTATGTTTTTCAAAGGCCATTTATTTAGATAAAGAACAAAGATCAATCAGTGATATATTGCCTGCTTTGTTCGATAACCTTTTGCCATATTTCAGTGAGTTTCATAATTCCTCATTCTTAGAAGGACCTGTCTTTATTTGCAAAAAACTGGACAAGGTGCTGATTCACAGCCTCATCTGAATTGAACATTATACCAAGCAAGGAGTTTTGAAGAGAGTGAGACAAGTGGAAGTCTGATGGTGCAAGGTCAGGCGAGTATGGTGGGTATGGCAACACATCCCATCCAAGCTCCAATAATTTTTGACGGGTGATCAAACTTGTGTGTGGTCTCGCATTGTCGCGATGGAACACAACTCCTTTACAATGAATAAGCTCTGGACATTTCTCAATGATGGATTTGTTCAAACTCTCCAATTGCCGACAGTACACATTCAAATTGATTATTTGGTTCCTTGGTAGGAGCTCAAAATACACGACACCTTTTAAATCCCACCACACTGAGAGCATAACCTTCCTCTGATGAATGCTTGCTTTCAATGTCGTTTGAGGTGAATCATCACATCGGGACCAAGACTGTTTGCACACCACATTGTTGTAAACAATCCACTTCTCATCACCAGTTATCAGTCACTTCAAAAAAGGATAGTTTTCCTCATGCTTAATGAGCATATTACAGATGTTTATACGCGCTGTCAAATGAACTTCTTTGAGTACATGCGGAACCCAAATATCGAGCTTGCTTATGTATCTCAGCTTCTTCAGGTGGTCATGAACACTTGAATGATGGATGTTCAATGTTTCTGCAATCTCTTGTGTCATGTAACATGGGTTTGACTTGATCAATTCCTTTATTTTGTTGTCATCAACCTTGGTGGGCCTCCCTGACCAAGGAGCGTCATTCAGACCAAAATCACCAACACGGGATTTTGTGAACCATCATTGGCACTGATGTTCTTGTAGAGCATTGTCATCATAAACTCTATGCAACTTTTCACAAGCTTGATGCATGGTCTTCCCTTTATGGAAGTAAAACAGTAAAATATGGCAAAAGTGCACAGTTTGGTCTTCCATCTTCAACTTGTTGTAAAATCTCCAAAACTCAACCAAATCACTCAATTTTTTTTAGAATGAAGCTAGAACTGTCAGCTGTCAAATGACATAGCAGTGACATAGATGTGAATGACTCTAGTACTTACAAAAATGAACTAGTGCCATCTGTTGCAAACATGCGTCATGACTTTTCCAAAGACCCAATATATATCTCCCCGTGTGTATGTGTATGTGGGTGTGTTTGAAAGCTGTTTGGCAGGACACACATCACCCGACATGGCTAAGAGGGGTTCAGAGTGGAGAGGATAGTAAAGAAAGACATCAGCTATATCTCTATCATGTTTCCTAAGGAAAGTACTCAAGAATTACATGTATACATTTAAAATAAACAATGGTTTAAACATATTTGAGGAAAAGCAGAAATAAGAAGGAAAGTCAGGATGCAAGGGTTTATGTTTGCAAATAACAGTGACTGTGGTCCACAGAGGAGAATCCAGAGTTAGCTCAAAGCTGGTTTTGACACACTCTTACTGTTTGTGTAAAACACAAGGCATCTTAACCAGCTGTTTGAGAAACTCTGTTCTGATTGGCATAAAGTTGTGTAGGATATTGTCTCCTTTGTCCCAATGTTCCAACCTACCAGCACACTGGTACCGAGCAGGCATCTAGTGCTCTCAAGACCCAAGTCTTGAAAAACAGCAGTGCCACAATGCAGTCTGTAGGAGCAGGTGACATCCCAACACTCTGTGACTTACACATCCCTTGACTTTCTTGGATGCGAAGCGTAGCACTTGGCTGATCATCACCAGGACCCTCTCCTGCAGGAAGGAGCTGTCCTCACTCATCCATGCAATCATTTCCTGTTGGAAACACAAGAGTCTTCCAAGAACCATGGCGTTTCCATTTCCAGTGGAACTTCAAGTCAAGAGTTGCCATGGTCTTCTGATTATTTCACACCTAACCTGTATTTATTTCAAAAAATACACAACCACCAGCTAGCATACGAATGCCTACTAAGACACCCCTTTATCTACTGTACTAACTACACTGGGGTTTTATTTTATTGAATTCTATTCAACTAGTCTTTACTAATATCCATGATAATATCCATGATAAGTCACATTGCCAGGGGTCATAAAAAGTTCCACATGAGGCTGTGAGGGGATCATCAGCTGCTTCCCCTCCTCTTTTTCTTTCAAAATACATATTCTCTTTAAAAAAATCCCAGGATTTGATTTTCAACTCAAAAAAATTAAAATGTTATCTGATCCTGAAATGTCATTTTCTCCCAGAGTTTTCTTTCCAAATTCACCAACCCGATATTTTCTGGCTCATGGTTTCAGAGTACTTTCCTGGAGGTGAACTTGGTTAGAAAATTCTTACTAATTTTGACTTGAATCTGTCTTGCTGTAACTTCTACCTGTTTGTCCTACCTCCTCCAGGACATATTGACAGTCTTGGGAAATGGAGAAGACTGCATTTGTTTCACATGCCAACCCCCATTAATGGACTTCCTAAGGCAGCTTGTGGGGAGTCCCTAGTACGTAAGCAACGGTAGGCCAAATCTGTTTTCTTTCACCTACTCCCCTGTGTGAAACTGTTCTGAAGTCCATTTACTAGGGCAGAAGAGTCTCTAAATTTCAAGGGGGCCAGCCTGTGCCTTTGCCAAGAGTGAGGGCAGCTCGTTTTGAGAACCAGGAGAGTTTCTAGACGTGGTAGGAATAAGAGTAAGATGGTTACGTAACAGGCTCCCACGTGAGCTTTTTTGCCCGCTAGCTTTGCACACATATCAGCACTCTTGACTGCTTCCATTGCCTTCTCCGCAAAATGGGAGCAATAATAGCAACTTCCTCCAAGGGCTGTTGTAAGAGTTGAACGCGATAACCCACATCCATACTTATGAAGCGTTCAGCTTAGCGCCTGGCGTGGAATGACTGCTCGATAAGCTGCATGGGGAGAGGGTGGTAATCATGCAGTAATGATAACTACTTAAAAGGTTGTGAAGTTAAAATTTTAGAAATGCACAGAAAACTTGTGGCTCAGATGAGGCACAAATCAGCTCAATATATTTCATTTTCAGTAGGACTCTTTCTTGTCCTCATAGACACCAATTCAGCCTCTTTACTTGAAAGTAGTTTATGATTTGGACAACCCCTGGGTGCTCCTAGTAGAGGAAGTCAGTCCGGTTTTCCAGTATTTCCAGAGAGCTATAGCCCCTGGTGTGGTCATGTGAGGAATTTAACATGGAAGACCGCAAGGTGTCCAGAGAAGCCTTCTGTCTCTGGCTGGGATGTGAAAAACACAGCGAGATCTTGGATGTGAAAGTGAGGCTTTGGACGGTTGTTAGACCTTCTCCCTCTGATACTATGGTACCGATGAAGATAGGATGCTCACAGGATTCCCTGTCCCCAGAGCTGTTGGGCAAGAACATGCATACAGACACTGTCAAACTATGGCCCCTTGTTACATGGACCTGGAGGTGGTTTAGGCCAATTATCCTGTTCTCTGTGGCCCCATGTTGTGTTTGCATCGCCAGCTAACATGTGGCTTCTCAAGTGTCTGTCCTCCCAAAATTAAATTCTTAAAAGTGTATCTCAGTAATGCAACTAACGGGAAGGGATTTGATCTGGGGGATAATCGCACACCTTGGGAGGAAGGAAACTTTTTCAGCCACTAAATATTTGAAGGAGATAGAAATGTGGCAAGTGGGAGATACTAAGAGAAGTGTGCTCTTTAGGTTTATGACAAGAAAACAAAATTCCTCATTTGCCTTTTACTTTACCTTTAAGATTTGCAGTTTGTAGAGGTCTTTAGACACTAAGATCAGAAGGGTGTTCTTGTATATGTTTAAAATACTGCAGTATAAATTCTGAAAAATAAAAACATTGCACAGCCAGCCAGCCAGCCAGCCATTGTTCCATAAAATTATACCCAATGTCTATAGTTTTGCATCCTGGTGTCCTGAGTCTTCCCATAAACTGAAGGTAAGAAAGGAGAGAGGTAGCTATGGTGATGAGACCTCAGCCAGTGCCACATGCCATGCATGGCTCCTGCCCCTTTGCAGGGCCAGCGCACTGTGCAGCTATGCTGATGAAATAGAGACGTAGCTCACCTCCCCAGGGGACCCTCCCCACGTCTAACTTTCTCTGCTCACATTTCCTTCTTTGCATCTTTACTTGACAGTGAACTCCCTGTCCTCGCTCACCCGATGAACCCAAAATCCATTCACCCATTTGTTCCTATAAAACCTATACAGCCTCTTAAATCCCATGGGTTGCAGAATTCATAAGGAGTCCAGGAGTACAGATTAGTGCTGGGGTGTACTACATATCTGCTGTACCTACGAAGAACGAAGGAGAAAACCACAAAGATGATGACCTGCGGGACCTTCTGAGCATGACTGCAGAGCAAAAACACATCTCATCGTGGTGAAAGGAAGCGAAATCCTACCTTCAGGTCCTCCTCATCGTCTGCGCTGTTTCCCGCTTTTTTCACTTCTTTAAGATTGGGCATAGTAAATACCAATTTAAAGGACGACTTTAGTATCTTCAACTGAGTTTCAAATTGTAGTACGGGATCCACAAAGCTGGCAAGAGGAAGGCGTAATGATTATTGAGGAGAGAACAAAGATAGCCTAACTTGAGTGGCTTTTTCTTATTGATGAGGGAGACTGGACTAGAAAATGAAGCCCAGCTTCTGGCTTTATATACCATGTGGGTTTTAAACAGCCTCATAAAAATGACAATGGTGTTTTAAATATAAAGGAATAGTTGTTTGTTTGTTGTTTTTTTTAAAAAATCATCTGTAACCTGTTATTTGGAAAACAGACCATTTCTCTCCATAGACATAATAATGTAAAGTGGTGACATTCCCAGCCAGGAACACCAAGCTGTAGGCAGTTGAAATATATGACTGCTACATTTTTTTCTAATCCATGATACATTTCTTGCATTTTAATATTTCTGATAGTAGATTGTATCTTCTAGTTGATGGCAAAAGAAACCCACCCATCAGTAGCTAGAAAGATAAATTGTGACACAGTTATTATTCCTTTGGTATGAGTGATCTGAATAACAGTCCTTCCTGATTTTTTTTTTTTGAGGTGAAAAGAATTATTTTTTGAAAAGATGGTGATATAGACGATAAGGCAGGAAATCTGGTGCTGAATTCAGAATCTCTTTTCTGCCCTGGACAAGACACCCTAACTATATGAGCTCCATTCTTTGAAATAGAATCTCTTAGAATGTATCAGACAATTTTCAAATCTTGGGAAGGTTGAATTGATTCATGGGTTCTCACAGATTATCAGACTCTGGGAACTCTGTCAAAAGTTCCCAGTAGAATTTTCAGTGGAAGGCATTTAACTTCGAGGGATATATTTGGTTTAGGAAAATGCAAAATTATGATTTTGATGAAATAGAAAGCTGTCTTTCATTATACTTTGAAATCAGATAGCCAGTCTTAAAAAATAAAAAATAAAAAAGGCTAAAATGGTTCAGGCCATGAACAAGGATTAGGAAAAGTAGCATGATGCTCTGATGCCACATGGAACTGCTGCTGGACAAGTGATCCTCAAATGTTAAATGTGAGGAAGGCTGAGTCAGACATTGGTAATACTAATAAAGAGAGTCACATCCAAATCTGTGGGTCCACATGGGCCATTGTCAGCAAGTACACATTTTTTGGTCTACATATAATTTTTTTTCAAAAGGGCAGTTCTAAATTACGAATGTGTGTTACAACAAGTGACATATTAGTGTAAGTGCTGTCATATTCCAGGATGTAAGACCAGGTGGTAGAGAAAGGAACTCAAGAAGAAAGAGTAAACATCCCTCACTAAGTTACTGTATGAGTTTGCTCTTGTTAAAATTTTGAACGAAATATTTTGTTTCCAAGTTTGAAGTGAAGTAAGAAGTAAGACCAAATATACTAAAAAAATTAGTTGGATTTTTTTTTAATGAAGCAATATGTTTTAGATAAAAACTAATAAACAAAGGCAATATATATTTTTGCAAGTATAATTTCAAGGATTGCAATCGAATAAAAGAAAGTAGATGCCTCCCAATGAAAGAAATTATATTAAAACATGATTAGAAGCAAATCAGGAAGACCATAGTAATATGATACAACGTTTAGTTCAAATCAAAGAGTGCCGAGAGAGAGATATACAATTATTATAAAGTAATAAAAGGCATAGTTAATAAATGATATATCCAAAATCACATAGAAATAAAATTTATAAATTATAAAATATAATTATTAAAATATATGTTATTAAATTATTAAAGATCCAAGGAGAAATAGAAGCACAGTTATAGGAGAGGGTAAGCATTCAATTATCAGCGTATGGTAGGTAAAACTGATAATTCTATAGAAGAAGAGCTCTTTAATATAATTAGGAAGTACACTTATAACATATAATAAATTGTATTAAATGAGATAACAAGGATTATATTTTTAGATAATTGTGAGATGCTGACAAATATCATATGCTTAGCTATAGAAAGTTTTAAAATATGAAAGAATATATGTTGCATTCTATAATCACAGCAAGAAGTCTATTTTTAAAATTAGAAGATTTAAAGTATTTAAAAATACTTGAATACTATCAAGAGTTTTTCTCATTTAAAATGAGAGAAAAATAGCAAACTAAGCATATTACTTAAGATTTTAAAAGGACAAAAAATCTAATCAAATAAATGAAGGGATAAGCAAAATGAATACATTATAAAATGAGAAAAAAAGGGGAAATCATAAGTGCAATGATCCTCACTGGCAAATTTAAATAAACACTTAAAAAAGAAAAAAGCAGAAGCAGAAACTAAATAATAAGTTAGGAAGACTACCTTAGTCAAAAAGAGAAGTAAGCTATTATATGGGTTTAATAGAAACACATAAAATTGATTTATATTATTAAATCTTACAAGTATACATGAAGATATAACGTGTGAATCTTTATGGATCAAATATTTGCCAAAATATGAAAAGTAAAATCTATAATGAATAAAAAAATTTCAAGAATGACTAGGTGGGACATTTTTAACACATGTAGGGAGGCAAAATAATCTTTTTTTTAAATTGGGGAATTGGGGGGATGGGAATAGCGCTGGGAAATTGGGGGAAGGGGAACAGACAAGTTGCTGTCGTTTTGTTCTTCTGTCTAGTTGTGGAGGATGTTGCTTCACTGGCCCAAGTTGGCACCATCATTGCACTCTTCCCGGGTGAGGCAGATCAGTTGCCGGCTTCTGGACGGCCGCTCACTGCGGTTGCTGGCCGCTCACGCTGGCTGCTGGCTACACACAGTAGCCCATGGCAACCCACTGCAGCAGGGGCTGCAGCCTACGCCGTCGCCGGCGACTCATGGCAGCCCAGCTCCAGGTTGAGCTGCTGTTCAGCATCTTAGCTGTGGAGGGCAGTGTCACTGGCCCTCATATGTGGGATCTGAACCGGGGCCCTCTGGCGTCCCAAGCCAGTTCTTAACCATTGAGCCACTCGGCCAGCCCCAGGCAAAATAAATGTTAAAATTAAATGTGGAATGAGGATCCTAATGCTGAGTCTGCCTTCCCATGAGCCCTATAAAATAAGGTGCAAATTTTGTTTATATGTGTCTATGTGTATTTTGTGGGAAAGGGTCCAAAAGTTTTATCAGATTCCTAAAAGGATATTAAAATAGGTTAAGAAGCCCTGACATTGGGGATTTGAACACCAAGTGCTAGGAATTTTACCTGTTCTGCACACATTATTATCTCAGTACATCTTCACAGCACACAGCAAGAGGTAAATGCCATTGTTACCCTCAATTTACAGATAAGGAATCTGAGGCTTAGAGAAGTTAAATAACTTCATCAAAATCACAAAATCTGTGATTGGGGGTGCTGATATTGGAAGCTTGGTCTGTGTTACTCCCAACTCTTCATGCTTAACCACTATTTCTTTTTGTGTAGCATTATTTTGTAATTCTAGTTAATTCAGCTAGTCAAGACACACACACACACACACACACACACACACACACACACACACACACACACCCCTCAAACCAAAACAATAAATGCGTTTATAAATACAGAAAAATCACCAAAGAGTGAAAATCAGGGATCTGGTTAATCTGGTTATTCAAGATGAGATATAATAAAAAGCAATCTCAAAAATATTAACTGATTTCATTTATGACTATAAAGTTTACACTTTTAGAATAATAATTTGAAAAATAATAAAAGAATATTATAATGGTACCTATCATGGTTTAACGTTAGGATGTAAAGGGAATCCAATATTCTAAAAATTATTATCAATACATGTCTTTTAATAGATTTAATAATAAAATAGTTTTTAATCAAACCTGAAAAGTATTTAATAAATCTCAACATCATTTTCTATGAAAAAAAACTGAAATAGCTCCTTTGAAGGTTTTATTTAAACCAAGAACGCACATTTTGCTAATTGAGAAGTAGTGTGTTTTTATTAAAAACAGGAGCAACATAAGGGTTTAATTACTTATTTTAAAATATTGTGTTAGACTTTCTTGTATTTCTAATAAGACATGATCTGATAAGAAAAAGTTCAGTAAGCTCAATCAAATAAAGGACAAATAGAACCCCACTCTCAAACCCCACTTGCATCCCAGTTGTCAGTAATTGCTTTCCAAACAATAACATGAAAAAGAAACCAAAATACAGCGTATCTAAGAAATTAATCTAGAAAGGTGCAGAATCTATATTAAAAATGCTTTTAGGGCCAGCCTGGTGGCTCAGTTGGTTAAGAGCTTGCTCAAGAATGTGAGCTCTGAGCAATTAGTGGTTCAATTCCCGGCCCGAGCTGAGCTGCCGCTGAGGGGCCAACAGGTGGCAGGATGGCTCAGCTAAAAGAAAAAAAATGCTTCTAATTTGCAGGGGTGACATAAAATTTGAATTAAATGGAAAGATATGTTTACAAATAAGAAGTTTACTTACAAATGCCATTCTCAAGTTATTTTACAAACTCTGAAATTGCAATTAAAATTTCAGAACATTTTCACCAGAAGTTGGTAAAAATACATTTACATTTCATTTGGAAAAATAAATTGGAAGGACTATCATAGACGACTTTGCTGAAAAAGATCAAGAAAATGTGGAAGATCTAGCTGTCAGAATTCTATTACAAAACAGCAGTCAATCAAAAGAATATGGTGGTAGCACTGAAATAAAACTCTAATCAATGAAATGGACTAGAAATTCTAGAGACTATCCTAATACAGGAATAGCAAATGCTGTATTTCCCTTTCCAGGCCAAATGTCTCAGTAGTTTATTGTGGCAGGAATATTTATGTTTGGTCAAAATGCCATCCCAACCATCCCATACCTATTTTTATTTTTTTACTTGAAAATTTTGTTGAGATATTTGTGAATTCACATGCGATTGTAAGAAATAATAGACCTCTTGTACACTCTACCCGACTTTCCCCAATGGTATCAGTCTCCAAAGCAGTAGTTTAATTTCATCACCAGAGTATTGACATTGATTCAATCCACTGATCCTACTCAGATTGCCCCAGTTTTACTTGAGCTACTGCTCGTGTGTGTGTGTGTGTGTGTGTGTGTGTGTGTGTGTGTTTAGTTCTGCACAATTTCATCACTCATGGAGGCTCACATATCTATCACTACCAAGATCTGGAACAGCTCAGGACCCTTTAAACCTATAACCATTCCATTACACAGACACATACAAAAAAACACACAAAACATTCAAAGGGTCAAACATGCCTTTGGAAATGGAGCATTTTAAATTGGCGTTATCTGTATCAGGGGTCAGCAGACATGTTCTTTGATGGTTCAGAAAACAAAAAAGACTTAGCTGGTCTCTGTCTGCCAACTTCCACCATGGCAATGCCAAAACCAATGTGGATACTACATGAATGAATGGGCGTGGTGTTTCACACCAAAACTTCACTTATGAATCCTGAAATTAAACTTTCCTAAAATATTTGCATGTTATACAATATTCTTCTTTTGAGTTTTCACCCCAACAATATAAAAATGTAAAAAACATTATCTCTTCAGCTGCACAAAAAATAGGAATTGCAAAAACATGGGCCATAGTTTGTTGAATTCTGGTCTGTATAGTGGAATTGTGAAGCATAAATTAAATTCATTTATAAATAAAAACAATTATTATAGACTAAAGAATGACAAAAATCTGGTAACAAAAAACTAGAAGATATGGAATATAATAGTAAAGTGGTGTCGAATTAATTTTTTATCAGCTATCATACAAAAAAATTTAAAAAATATATCTATGACTATAAAATCAATTCTAAAAAGGTAGAAGAGAAAAAAAAACCATCATGAGACACTTACCAAATATATAGCACCACTAAAATCCAAATAAACTGGCAAAGAATGTGAGAACATTCCCACATATAGAAAATAAATACATAAAAAGTAGGAATGTATGTAAATCTTTTAGGCAACTAAGCTTTAAACAAACATTTATTATTTGTGCATTTCTCCTGGATGAGAAATAGACAGTATTTACTGAAGGCTGTAAGAAGGATCATCCCATTTTCATTAGTTCCTGGTTAGGGGAAGCAGATGCCAAAACAAGATTTAGAGGTGTAAGAGGTTTCCAAGAGAAGGAGAGAAGGAAGGAAGGAAGGAAGGAAAGAAGGAAGGAAAGATTAAAGAAGAAAGAGTATTGGACTGTAGAAATTTCCATGGAGGGTTGGGCCAGGCTGATGGGGATTCCTCAATCCAAGTCACCCATTGGAGTTGTTTTTCCCACCATGCTGGGTCATCGGTGGGAACAGTCTGCAGACAATGAGACCTCAGAGAAGGTTCTGGTGGGTCTGCCCTGTAGACCTAATGGGCGTGTCGACCAATCAGGATCCTCACCTGGCAGCAGGGCCTTTTCATGGTTACCTGTCATCTCAACCAGTAACTTCACTCACAGAAGGATATTTCAAAGGAGATATGATCTTTTATGTACAAAGGTGATTATCATAATTTTGGTAAAAATATAATTTAGAAAAATTTAAAATTGGGGAATATTATACTGCCATTAAAATGACAATATGGCCACATGGAAGAATGAAGACTTAAGACAAAAATGCCAAAATGAAAACTATTACAGAAAATAGAGTGTGCAGTGTGCTCATGATTCTTCAATAATTACCTGTAATACAATAATTATCCATGTAATACAGAAAGATTAGAAAAGAACATAAGAAAGAAATAACAGTTGCTGAGTTAGGATCTGGCATTTGGAGTTGTTTATTTTTCACAACTGTGGTTTTTCTCTATTGCTTTTTTAAGATACTCATTCAGGGAAATAAGAGAGAATTAGCTTATTATACCTGGAGTTTACGGACAGGATCATGGCTTGATGACTTAAGATGCCTGAGTATGTGTCCCATAGGCTGGTAGCCATGTTCTCCTGTAAAGACCAGGAAAAGAGAAGAATCAGTAACAGGTCAGTGAGACTCATCACATATGCGCACTTCTGTCTTTCACAGGGACTCAAGGGACCATATAGGACTGGAACATAAACCCAAGAGCTCACACAAGTGTTGAGACCAGGCAAACTGTAAGTTAAACCCATGACACTACATGCTAACCTTTTGCAGCCAACCACTGTGCCTATATAATGAGCATTTTCAGACAAACTTCTGAGGAATACTTTTTACCAGGTGCTCTTCTGTACATCACTGTGTAACTGTTACGTGCAATCTACTCGGCATGGAGTCTACCTATCAAAATATCCACAGGGTGATTTACGTCAGCCTCACTGAAATCTAAACTCTATAGAATAAGAGACACGTACAGGTCAACGCACAGCTGTTGAATAAAACTGTTTAAGCTTATCCATGAGCATCAGTGGGGTTCCATTAAGAATTCCCAGTTCTTTATTCAAGAAGCTGGAGAACTTGAGAACGCCTAATAGCGTGGCATCTCTTTTATCCTGGGCACCCCACTCTTGCTCCTTTGAGCCTCTGTGGCATTGTCACTGTCTTGTATCATAGTCATTAGTGCTGTTGGTAGAAATTCCCAGTCTCTGCTTCTGAAATAGATCCAAGTTCCCTTTCAGGTACTGCGGTATAATATTGTTTCTAAGGAGATTTATTTGCTCTAATGCACAGGCAACGCCTATGCCCGGTTCCTTGTCACCTTGGTCCGTGCCCTCTGTTTGCTCTGTGCTGCCCTTCTGACTCCAGCATCATGTGCCTTGTGGCATCTATTATATGTTCTGCCCCGATGGATAGAGCCAGAGGCCCTTCCATGAAGTGCCTGTAATGGACTGTATGTGTGTGTCCCCTGAAAATGCGTTTGTTGAAGCCCTTAAGCCCATTGTGATGGTGTTAGGAGGTGGGGGGACTTGGGGAGGTAGTTAGGGTTGGATGAGGCCAGAAGGGAGGAGCCCCCTGATGGGATTAGTGTCTTTATAAGAATAGACCAGAGAGAGCTTGCTTTCAGCCTCTCTCTGCTACGTGAGGCTACAAGGGGAAGGTGCTGTCTGATCTTGGACTTCCCAGCCTCCAGGACTGTGAGAAATAGATTCCTGTTGCTTAAGCCTCCTAGTCTGTAGTATCTTGTTAAACCATCCTGAACTAAGATAGTCAGATAAACATCCTGACTGGGGGGGGGGGTCTGAACTAAAAAATGGCACTTTCCCACTAGGCAAAAGCACCCCGCCGTTACCTTCCGGGGGCAACACCCCCTCCCTGGGCCGTGCTCAGACTGAGTGGTGCCCGAGGATGCATTCTCCTTTCTTTCAAATGTTTATGTTTGTATCTACCATTGATTCTTTACAACAGCAAACGTGGTTTTACTTAATCGTGAGAGAGCAATTCTGTGCTATGTTGCTGATTAGCATAAGACATGTTATTATTACTAATAGAACATGAAACTTTCTATAAGACAGGCAACTCTCACTGTAACCCAGAACTATAATGGTGATTTGTCTATTTTGAAATAAGACATTTTTGTCCTTGTCACCATTTTCATTGAATTTGGCCAGAAGTTTCCTAGTCCCCACTTCTCTGGGCAGGTGATTACCTGAACATTCTATCTCCGTATAAGCCATTTATCTGGGACTATTGCTTCAGTGGGAGCTTTTCTGAGGGATCAGGCTCTCACTGAGCTTTGAGTCCTTTGGACATCAATTTGTGACACTTAAAATCTAAATCACGGGCTCTCAAGCTTGGCAGTGCGTCACGGGCCTGGAAAGTACTGATCCTTGATTCCTAGGCCACACTCCCAGAGATGTGGATTTAATAGGTCTGTATTCAAGACTAGGTATCAGTGTTAATAAGGAAAAAGCCTTCCAGGCGATTCTGATGTGCAGCCAAGGTTGAGAAGCACTTTTTAAGTGAACCATTTCCGCTCAGTCCTGGAGCTTGCTGGCACAGCAGTTCATTGTCATGGAGTCGATCTACAATAACATGGACCTCTGCTCCCCCTCTGTTAGCTAGCTTCTCTTCTTCATGTAGCCAAATTTGTCACTCGAAGTCCCTCACCAGGTTATTGCTCTGCCCGTTTTACTTTAACATTATGTCTTTTGTCGTCACTTCCTTGCTGTCACTTGTGCCATATCACGGCTAATGTTTATCTAATGTGAAAAGCCAACACACATGTTGATAAGCAATCAGGGTTGGTTAGCTTATGTAAACTGGTTCTCTGGTGATGTCATTCTAGGAAGTTACAGGAATCAGCCAGAAATTTCAGCTGCTTTCTCCGATTAGGATTTTTGTGATTGTTCAGAATATGTAACATGCTCACCAGTGTTCCTAGAAATTCTTTGGTGCCTCCCCTGGGCAGAATGATTGTCGTTCTGGCTTTAACTTCTATTCTGTGGCTAAGTTCTCTTTTATCTCATTTTCAATTGCTATGGAATGATAATGATAAAATGGTCACAATCCTGTGAATCTGTACTTTGTAATATATTTCCTCATGCTGGGTTCGAGGGCCGGTCTGGTGGACCTTAAGCATCGATGTTTATTATTTTGGCTTTCTTCTCTATGCTGGTTATCTGCTTTTCATAGATATCTTATATCCTTGACATTTTTTGTTCAATGTCTGTTGTCATTCTTGGCCAGAAAAATTGGAGCCATGCCAATTTGACGAGTCTCAGATGTTTCAAAACACATGCATATAATGTGTGTTTCTGATGCCACCTTAGCCTGGGGAAATGGGATTATCATCGTAATCCTTGTTCTGAGGGAATTGGAACTCTCTTCTAGTAATTCCCAAAGAATCCTGGGAATACTCAAAGGGAACCATGGACTTGGTCTTCTTACACGTTACGTGGGTCTACCCCTTTTCCTTCGTCTCCAGATCACTGGAATATCTCCTTGCTCTGAAAACAGCAACATATCGAACAGTGGGCAGAGATGGGCATCTGAACTGGGGGCATGACCATCCAATGGCCTTTCCTTTTGGGCTTCCCATCTTTGTGCTGGCATCTTTCCTGAGGGTAGTGACGCTGCCGCTGCTGACACTCGCATGTCCCCACCAGACTGGCCAGGGCCAGTTGTTGAAGGAGCTGAAGGCTCTGCCCAGAAGGAAGTCACCCACCACTCCCAACGATGGTTAACTCCTTTTCCACCGCTGCAAAAGCCACCAGAGCCAGTGTAGCTACACTGTGCATTCAGTATTATAGTTCTTCCAGTTTTACTTGTTCTTATAGTGCCAATTTAAGTACAAATTCATAATTAGTTGGACCTGGCGATGAAACTTAGATTGTCTATAGAAGCGTCTCTTCGAATGAACTTCTAAGGCATTATACCCTATGTATTTAGACATTTAAAGAAGTCATGCACACATATGCACACAGTACAGTACAGAAGGGAAAACAGTGGACAGAGTCCCCAAGTCCTCCCCTCGCTTCCAGCTCCCATGCCTTCATTCCCATCCTAGAGTCTGCAGTTGTGGCTGGTTTCCTGTGCGTCCTTCCAGACAGAGATACCCAGACACAGGAATGTTAATAACACTCTTTTGGCTGAGAAGACTAGAAAATGGTCCTATTTTTCCCCGTAACTGCTGCCACCATGCTCTGGCTGTCCCTTGTCTGCCAACATCTGTAGGTCGCTGTTTCTAGACAGCTGCCCCCTTCTTAACTTCTAAGCCTGATGACATGAACTTTCCATCTACTTGGATTATTAACACAGCTTCACCATTATTATTAATACTGAATCTTGTGTATTTAAAATCTTCAACCTTATAATCCATTTCCAGGGCAGGCAAGATTCTTGGTTTCAGGCTTGACGTACGTAGTATAGCTTGGTTCTTACATCAGTGACCCTGGAACCAGACTCCATAAGTTTGTACCTTGTCTCTGCCATTTGGCAGTTATATGACCACAGAAAGGTCACCTCCTGCCAAATGAAAATAAGGGTGGTCCTTACCCTATAGGGCTGTCATGAGGATTAAATGAGTTATTCATTTAAAGTGCTCAGAGCATGCCTAACTTGCTATACATACTATATAAACATAACCTATTTTTACTATTATTGGAGTGGGAAAGGGGCTTCCCTCTCTCAGAGCTCGCCTTATCTCTATTTCTCTGGGATTGTGGTTGTGAACTGGTTGTGACTATATATGTGTGTGTGTGTGTGTGTGTGTGTGTGTGTGTGTGTTTGCCCACAGCATGACTTTTTGTCTGCTTCCTGTTGGTCATTACTTCTGACATAGTCTGGTGGGAAGAATTTATACTGGAATGATAGAAGGAAGGATATGAGGCAGTTGTAGCAGACCAGTGAGGAGATGGGGGGTTGGCAAACAGTGGGATGGGTCAAAACTTTCATCCTTTTGAATTAGTGTTGAAGTTCATTCCCAGGGGCACTGAGGGTGAGCAAGAACATGACTGCAGGGAAAAAAAGCTTTTTTCCCTTTTTTTTACAGTTTTCAACCAAACCGCCATTTTTTTTTAACTTTCATTCACACACATGTATTTTAAACATTAATTATGACAGCCTCATAATAGAGAGAGTGAACAAGTTATTTTTTCCCCCAAAGATTTTAGTTACATTAATATCATTAAAAAGCATTACTTACCATGTGGTGCCATTTCACAATGGACTGCAGAATCTGTAGATTAGTTACTAGTCAGGGAGAAGAAAGAGATTAGTTAAAAGGGAATACACTTAATCTCTTATCCTTGAGGGGGACATATCCTGAAATCTGAAGCTAGTATGACCTTGATGGCAAAGCCCAACACACCACACACACACACACACACACACACACACACACACACACACTCTAAAACCTCAGACAAGTTCATTATGAATATTACTGAACAACACTTAACAAAAATATTAGCAAACAGGATACAGAACCACATTCAAAGAATAATGAACTATAACCCAAGTGGTAGTTATTCCAAATACACAAGGATGGTTCAATAAAAGAAAACCTATAATACGGTTCTCAACATTAGTTGCCAAAAAGAAAATTCACATGATAATTTTTATTGAGGCAAAAATAGTCTGATGAAGTTTTGATAATAGTTCTTAATAAAATAGATATGTAGTTAATTTCTTAATATGATATGTAAATACAAAAGCCAGAACCAGATGTAATTAGGAAATAATTAGAATTCTCATTAAAGAACAAAACAAAAATGACCATTATTATTACTACTATTCTTTGCCATTTTTGGACATTCCATCCACTATTACTAGAAAATAGGAAGAAATAAAATACATTAATATGGGAAAAGGAAAAGACTCTACTATTTTTGAATTATTTACTTCATGGGAAAGAATGAATGCCTTTTAAATTTCTCTGTGTTATCAAAATTATTTAATTAGAATTGGAGTCATCAATTACTGATATGTTTGATAAAACTCCCTTATCAAACCTTTAGGGCCTGCTATGTTTTTGTTTGTTTATTTGATGAAGTAGCCCTTTAATGGTTATTTTTATCTCTTCCATTTTAATTACTCTGTTTAGATTTTCTAGGTCTTTTGTAATTATTTTTTTTTTAAATAATTAAAAAAATGTGGGGGGTAATTTTACATTTACAGAAAAGTTGCAAAGGTAAAACAGAGTTCTCATACACCCTTCACCCAGTTCCCCCTCATGTTAGCATATTACATGACCATAGCACATTTGTCAAAACAGAAAATTAATATTGGTACAATTTTATTAACTGATCTATAGGCTTTATTTGGATTTCATTCATTTTCCCACTAATGTCCTTTTCCTGTTGCAGGATCCAACCCAGAATCCCACATTATATTTAATTATCATGTTTCCTGAATTTTCTCTGTTCTATAGCTGTTTTGCAATCTTTCCTTGTTGATGACATTGACAGATATTTTCTAGAATATTCCTCAATTTGAATTTGTTTTTTAAATTTTTTTCCTTCCCTGGTTAGACTGGGAATACAGGATTTTTGAAAGGATATCACAGAAGGGAAGTATCCTTATCATGAGAAAGTATCAGATTTTGAATTTATTCATTAGTTCTACTGTTTTTCTCTTATCGAAATCAAGCATTCAGCTTCGTCTTTAATGTATGTCTTTTTCTTCCTGTCTTCCTTGCATTTATTTTGTTCCTTTTCTCACTTTGTTTTGGAAATTTGATTCAGTTATTGTCATTTTTTTCTGGTTTATTATCCTATGTGGTTAAGGTGTGGATTCTTCTGTGTGCCTCATCTTGGCTGTATGCTATAAGTTCTAATATGTAGCATTATCAATATTCTGTAATTTCTTTATTAATTTCCTCTTTGACACAAGAATTGATTAAAATAGAGGAGTTTAGGTGGCAAATAGAAGGGGTTTTTAAATGTGTTTGTTTCATAAGTTCATTATTACTTTCCTTTTTCTTTTGCATTGTGATCAAAGAATATTTCTGTATTTTGGGATTTATGCAGAAATTTCTAGCCTAACATATGGGGTTATCCTTTATGAATATACTTTTTTGTGGGCATTAGAAAAAAAAGATGTATTCTTTGTTTTCATGGACAGAGATTGATATATGGATCTCTGTCACACACACACATACATACATTTACACATACTTACCTCTGTCTTTATTATTTTCTGAGCTCCTACTTATTTCATGATTCTTTGATATCATGCTGACAGAGGTGAATTAAAGTCTTCTACTACTAATGCTGCAAAAGAGTATTTTGAATTAGTACATTAGTACCAGTAATGTTCCTATAGTTTTGTTTTGCTTTATTAATTTTGATCCTACTGTGTTACATGGCATGTAGATCATAGTAATTTTCTCTTGCTGTGTAACAAATTACCACAAGCAGTGGCTTAAAAACACACCCATTTATTATTTGACAGTTTCTGTAGGTCAGAGGTCAGGCTCTGTTTAGGATTTTAAATAAATAGAATTCAGTATTAGTTCACATGGCTGGAATCAAGTTGTCATCACAGACTGCTCTCATTTAAGGGTCAGGATCCTCTCCCAAAGTCATTTGGCAAAATTCAGTTAAAAATCTCATAGGATTGGGCCAGCCGAGTGGTGCATTGATTAAGAGCTGGCTTGGGACACCAGAGGACTCTGGTTCGGATCCCACATATGAGGGCCAGTGACACTGCCCTCCACAGCTAAGATGCTGAACAACAGCTCAACCTGGAGATGGGCTGCCATGAGTCACTGGCGAGGGCATAGGCTGCAGCCCCTGCTGCAGTGGGTTGCCATGGGCTACTGTGTGTAGCCAGCAGCCAGCATGAGTGGCCAGCAGCCAGCGTGAGTGGCTGTCCAGAAGCCGGCGACTGATCTGCCTCACCCAGGAAGAGCCCAATGATGGTACCAACTTGGGCCAGTGAAGCAACATCCGCCACAACTAGACTGAAGAACAAAAGGACAGCAACTTGTCTGTTCCCCTTCCCCCAATTCCCCAATAAAAAAATCTTAAAAAAAAAAAATCTCACAGGATTAAATAGATACATGAAGAAATTTTAGGACAAATTTAGAATTTTCCCCCGGTACAATTTTTGCTATTCTGTGTTTTCACGTGTATTATTTATTTTAATAAATAGTGACCAACATTTTAAAATTGATGTTTAAACTATTTAGTCTCATGAGCTTTCCACCACCTGATGAAATTTTCTATTTTCTGACTCCTTAAAATCCAGCTTCATTGAGGAAAATGAAATGAAGGGTAGTTCAATTTTAGAGCTTGAGTGCTTGGGGTGACACCAAACATTGGTGGCTGTCACCTTATGGGTAGGTTAGACTGCCATAAGTTAACATAAGTGCTCAAGATATTTACAAGGCAGGGCGGATGCAGTTTGATGGTTTAAAAGAAAATGGACGTGAAGTTGGGAGATTAACAAAGATAAACTTCTAGTTGGCAAATTTGGTAAGAACTTTAGAGGTGGGCCCATGGTGTGGCAAATTCTAATATATCCATCCTTCTTTCTTTTAACAGAAGAAAAACTAAAAAAATAGTCAAGGCAAGAAAGAAAGATGACAGGCTTTTGACTGACTGAAGGATGAATAGGAGAGAAATCACTTACTTGTGTGTAACTTTTCTGTAATTATTGGCGCGGCAGGGTTGTGAAGAGAATCGCAAGCATTTTTATCTATTAGCCAAAGGTAAAATGCTCTGTCAACCAAAGGAATCCTTTGAGATGTTGTCACTTGTCATGGCAACCATAGATTTCAAAGATTCCATTCTAGAACGGATATGGTTTCTGCCTAGAAAAAATTGACATGCCCAGGTGGCTGCTGACACTCACCTGTTACTGCTGAGGAGAGAAGCTTCTGGTTCGTGTGTTACCAGCAAAGAAAGGTAGTTCAGCAAACCAACAGCCAATGGCAGGTGGGCAAAAGTTATGAACAGAAAACTCACCGAAGAGCAAAACTGAATGATCAATAAATATTAAAGGATGCTTAGGATCTCTTGGAGTTATGGAAATGCAAACTAATGAAATAACCATTTCACAACAAATAAGTAAAACTAAAATACTCTCTAAAAATAAGCGAGAATTTAATAATTGACTAAATTCAAATGTTGGCAAAGGTGAAAAGAAACTGAAACTTTCTCATCCCACTGAAGGAAGTATAAATGGATAGAGCTATTTTGTAGAGCAACTTGTCAGGACTGAAAACCTACAACCCACAATTTCCAGTTGTAGGTCTGTAGACTAAGAAACATTTGTACAACGTGCCCACTAGGAGACATGGGGAAGGATGTTCATGGCAGCATTCTTTTTATAACTCACGCTCCGTAAAATTCACCCTTTTAAAGGGTACAATTTACTAGTTTTAAATATATTTACAAAGTTGTATAAAGATCAGCACTATCTAATTTTAGAACATTTTTATCAAACCCAAAGGAAACCCTGTACTCAATAGCAATCATTTCCTATCTCCTTCTTCCCACAGCACCTGGTGGCCATTTGATTACTTTCTGTCTCCATGGATTTGCCGATTGTGGCCATTTCATATAAATGGAATCATACAATAGATTGCCTTTTGTGACTGGCTTCATTCACTTACTATAATGTTTTCAAAATGCATCCATGTTGTGGCGTGTGTCAGAACTTCATTCCTTTCTATGGCTGAGTAATATTCTGTTGTGTATATATATATATATATATATATATATATATATATATATATATATATATAGGTTGTTTCCTAGTTTTGGCTATTGTGAATAATGCGTCTATAAACATCCATGTACAAGGTGTTGTGTGGACCTGTTTCTCTTGGGTGTATATCCCTAGAAGTGGAATTGCTGGTTAATATAACTTTATTTTTAACTTTTGGAGAAACTACCAAACTGTTTCCCAAAGTGGCTCCACCATTTCATAATCTCATGAGCATGCTAGCCAACACTTGACATATATTTTTAAATTATTATTATTGCTGCCTACACACCTAGAGGGTGTGAAATGGTAACACTTTGTGATTTTGATTTGCATTTTCCTAATGACTAATGATGTTGAGCATGTTTTTAATCTACTGGTTGGCCATTTGTATATCTTTTTTTGAGAAATGTCTATACAAGGCATTTGCTTATTTTAAAATTGGGTTATTTGTCTTTTTATTGTTGAGTTGTGATTTTTTTCATATATTCTGGATACTAGACACTTATCAGATATAATATTGGTGAATATTTTCTCCCATTCAGTGGTCACAATACTTTGTATTACTATAACCAACATACTTAGGATTATTTCAGCTCTGTTAAACGTATTCTAGCTTGTTGTATGGTTTCATATGGTCTATCTTGGAGAATATTCCATGTGCACTTAAGAATGCATATTCTGCTGTTGTTAAGTGGAGTGTTCAATAGATGTCTCAGGTGTAGTAGGTTTATGGTGTTTAAGTCTATTTTATTGTTGATTTTCAATTGTTCTACCCATTATTAAAAGTGGGGTATAGAAGTCTCCAACTATTGTTACTGAATTTTGTATTTCTCCCTCTTCTGTCATTTTTAGCTCAATATATTTGGGGCCTTTTTGGTTAGGTGCATATATATTTATAATTATGTTTTCCTGATGGATTGACTCTTTTATCATTAAATGTCCTTCTTGTCTCTGGTAATAATTTTTTACTTCTCTCTTTTGACTGCTATCTGCATGGCATATCTTTTCCCATCCTTTTACTTTCAATTCATTTGTATTTTTTTTTCATTTGTATTTTTGAGTGTAAAGTATGTGCCTGACAAACAGTAAATATTTGGATCATTATCTTATCCATTCTACTTGTCTCTAATTTTTTATTGGAGTGCTTATTTCATTCATATTTAATATTGATATGGTAGAATTTATGTCTACCATTTTGCTATTTGATTTCTCTATGTCTTTGTATTTCTCTATTCCTCCATTTTTTTTTTTTTAGATTTTTATTGGGGAATTGGGCGAGGGGAACAGCGCTGGGGAATTTGGGGAAGGGGAACAGACAAGTTGCTGTCCTTCTGTTCTTCATTCTAGTTGTGGAGAATGTCGCTTCACTGGCCCATGTTGGTATTATCAATATGCTCTTCCTGGGTGAGGCAGATCAGTCGCCGGCTTCTGGACACCGCTCATGGTGGCTCTTGGCAGCTCACACTGGCTGCTGGCCGCTCATGGTAGCTTATAGCAACCAACTACAGCAGTGGCTGCAGCCTACGCCATGGCCGGCAACTCACAGCATCCCAGCTCCAGGTTGAGCTGTTGTTCACCATCTTGGCTGTAGAGGGCAGTGTCACTGGCCCTCATGTGGGATCCAAACCGGGGCCCTGCTGCACAGAGCTGGTGTTCCAAGCCAGCTCTTAACCAACGCGCCACTCGGCCGGCCCTATTCCTCCATTTTTGATTAATGTTATATTAAATAAAAATTTCTATGTACCGTTTTAATTTCCATTTTGTTTCTTTTACTATATATCTTTGAATTATTTTCTTAGTCATTGTCCAGGGGATTACAATTAAAACTTTAGTCTAAAACAATGTAGTTTGAATTAATACCAACTTAATTTCAGTAGTACATAAAAACTTTTTTCCAATATTGTTTATTTCCCCTCTTCTCTTTTGTGATATTATTGTCATAAATATTATACATATACACATAGTATATATACATTTTTACATTATATTACCATTAGCTCAGTTTTATAATGACTGTATACACTTGCCTTTTAAATCTGACAGGTGAATAAAACAAATATACATTTCTACTGCTTTTTATATTATATTTACTTATAAGGTTAACTTTACTGGAGTTCTCTCTTTGTGTATATTTGAGTTACTATCTAATACCCTATCATTTCAGCCTTAAGCAATATTTTTAGTATTTCTTGTAGGGCAGATATGATAGCAAAAATTTTCCTCATTTTTGGTTTACCTGTGAATGTTTTAATTTTATTCTTATTTTTTGAAGCATCATTTTGCCAGATATAGAAACCTTGGTTGACACTTTTTTCCCCCTCCCAGCCCTTTGTATATAGCAACCCACTACTTTCTGGCCTCCATCATTTCTGATGACAAATCAGCTGTTAATGTTATGACAATATCTTACATGATGAGTTGCTTTTCACTTGTTGCTTTAAAATTTTTCTCATTGTCTTTGGCTTTAGACATACTACTTGATGTTTTTTGAACTTCTTGTATGTGTAGGTTAGGGTTTCTTTTAAAAAATCAAATTCAAGAAGTTTTTGGCCATCATTTTTACAAATATTATTTCTGCTTCTTTCTCTCCTCTCCTTTTATGACTCACATTAGGCATGTTTTTGTCTACTTGATGATGTCCCACAAATCTCTGAGGCTTTGTTTATTTTTCCTCATTCTTTATTATTCCTGATTTTTAGACTGGATAGCATCAATCGACTTATTGTCAAGTTTGCTGATTTTTCCTTATGCTGTTGAGCCCCTCTAGTATACTTTTCACTCTAGAACTCCTATTTGGTTATATTGTATAATTTCTATTTCTTTTTTGATATTCTCTATTTGGTGAGAGAGACATTGTTTTTATTACTTTTCTTTAGTGCTTTAAAGACATGGTTTCTTTTAGTTCTTTCACTATATTTATAATAGTTTACTAAAAGTCTTTGTCTAGTAAGTACAACATCTAGTTTCATCTGGGACACTTTCTATTGATTGCTTTTTCTTCCTGTAAATGGACCATACCTTACTTTTTCATTGCATGTGTCATAATTTTCATTAAAATCTGAACATGTAAAATAATATAATATGGCAGCCCTGGAAATCATATTGCAACCCCCCCCCCCCACGCACACACACACCTCCTCAGAGTTCATTGTTATGCTTGTTATTGTTGTTGATGGTGGTTTTATTTTGTAAATATAGTGACTTAACTGGACTAGTTCTATAAGGTTATATTCTTTATCACATGTGACCACTGAATTTTCTGTTCAGTTAGCTATTGATAAGACAGGTTTCCTTAAAGGTTTTGAACCAATAAATCTTCCAGCCTTGCCAAGGGGATCTCTGTGTGTGCTGTGGAATGCTTTCCACACTTCCAGCAATTTACAACACTGCCTTAGCTTCCTAATTTTAAAGACTCTCAAGGGTACCCAGAGGTGAGAGATTAGAACATTTTTAGCTCTTTCCTTGGCATGTGCAGTCCCCTGCACATATGCATGACTTCTAGGCTCCAGGAATATGTCAGAGTTTTCAAAGCCCACTGTGGGCATCTTAGTCCCCAATTTTTCCTTTTAAGTTATTTTGGTCAGCTGCTCGTTTGCTCCAACTGGCATTGCCACCTCAGGCAGCTGCAGTGTTAAACAGTTGCCACTGGTTGGCTTTGACAAATGCTCTGGGAATAGTGCTGTTTTTACTGGAAGAGTTTTGAGTCAAGTAAAGTAAAAACAAGTCCTGTGAATGGTACTTTTTCAGGGAGATAACAAACAAATCAGATAGTGATAGTTCCCTGGAGGATTTGGGGGGAGTTATAAATCTATTATGCCCTTCTTAGCAGTGGCTAGCCCACTGATTTTCACAGCTACTGTTAGTTTTTAGCCATTTTTTGAATAAACACTCCTTAGATGATGGCAAGCCTTTGGTTAATTCCCTGAGTCCTGAAAAAGTTGATTTTGACAATTTTGCCAGTGTTCTCATTGCTTTTATGACAGAACAAATTTTTAGAGGTTCTTACTCCACCATTGCAAAAGTACTTGCACAGCATTGTTTTTAATAGAAAAAATTATTGGAATAAGTTCTTACAGTAAGTGAATGGACAAATAAATTGTGATCTTTTTATACAGTTGAACTTAGCAGTTAAACTAATGAACTAGGATTCTATACCTACACATGAATAGCAATAAAAAACAAATTATAGAATGATGCCTACAGTTCAATAATATTTACACAATTAAAATGCACACTGAATAATATTTTTGATGAGTGCATATGTAGAGAGCAAATTATTTTTAAAAAACTGGGCTGGGAGGATAAATACCATGTGCATGGTAGTGATAAGCAAAAGGAATTGGGATGAGGGGGAAAAGACCAGCTTTTTATTTTATTAAAGGAAGTATGGACACATGAGTATTTGCTATATTATTTTTGTGCTTTTCTTTATGTAAAACTCAGGAAGAAAGAAGAAAGTCATACTGGATTGAATTCTATTCTCTGGGAATTCATTTGACTCTGTCCAATTTTTTTATAATCCATGGGTGGAGAGAAAACAAAAGACAAGAGTAAGATAAATAACTGCTTAACCACATTTGGGCCTGTTATAAAATGATCCTGAAATGGATTTCAAATCCGGAATGTCACATTCTGGTTTTCATTTTGCTTTTAAATAATCACAAGTTCAAACCAGACAGAAAAAAATGTGAATCATTGGCTCCTTCCTCTCTACAAATCTGCATAGTGTGTCTCTGCTCCAGCCAGGGCAAGGGAACTTTTGACACTGTTTCTCTTCCCCACAATGTTGGTTTATAATATCTCTATAGCTTCCAAAGGAGCGAGCGGAAGCTGTTTTACAATTATAACAACTTGAAAGAACATAGCACCTCTCTTCCCGAGATTTCTGACACCCCATCAATGATGGGGGGGCACACATATCAATTCTGTTTCGTAAGTAGGAAGTGGGAGAGTCTGAATTGCCATGTTACAAAACCATTTTTTCTCATATGACTAGGTAACAAGGGTAAAGATGAAAAACAAACCCAACCCTAGCCCCTCTTGGCCTGTTACTTAGCCAGAGAAAGCTTCAAAGCTGAACAGTGTTCTTATTACCACATGGAGCCACTAGGTGTCATTAAAGATAAAACTTACAGACATGAGAGGTTAAAACTAGGAAAGCATAAAAGGCAAGTGAAATTCACCACGTTCATGGAGCAAATGGAAATTTCCACTTTTAGGTGACACAATGGAAAGTGGCCCCTGTCCAGCCCAATACCCCCAGAAAGGGTTTCAGACCCTGTCTGTATGTGGACACATTGGGTTGGTGTCGCTTTTAGCAGAAAAATGACTAAATGAACTCACAAAACTCAAGATGCATGTTACAGGATGGCTTTGTTAATAAAATGGGGTGAAGATTCCATGCCTCAAGTGCTGGAGGCCCTTTTGGGAATTGTGTCTAAAATTTCAACAGCGGCCCCCACGTGGGTGTGAGTCAGATAAACTGAATTCTCTTTAGACAAGGAGAATTTAAGATAAGATGTTTTTTCAAATCTATTTCTACTGTTTGCTATAATTTCCTTTCCCTTCAATGCTTTTATTCTGAAAATCATAACTGGCAAACAGTATGAATTCAATACATATATTTTTTGATAAATAGTATGAATCAAGGGGAGGAAACCAACATTTATTTAGTACCTTTTTATGCCTTGTTCTCTACTGCTTTCTTACATTTCTTTCTTTCTTTTTTTAAAATATAATCTTCACACACACACATAAACACAAAAACCTGTGAGATAGTTATTGTACCCATTGCTTTGTACAAGCAATACTTATGGGATATAATCACAAATTACTTCACTTCTCATTATCTCTTTCAACTTTGTTCAATAGGAAAGCTTTTCTGCTCTTGGATAAAACCCTTAGGATCACACCTATGACATTTCTGATCTCTCATCGCTATTAAAAAGTCCTGTAATCACTTTAAGTAGAATTACCCCAATTTAGTAATTAAAACTGTCCAAGTTCATGCAATAGCACAACTTCTTTTACTCAAAATCACAGCTTCTCCTCCTCCCAGCTAGGGCTGTTGGCAACCTGGCAGCCTCCAGAAGGAGGTCAAGTATGTTTCTTCCCGTTTTCTTACTCAACGCATCCCCAGCTCCCCAAAGTGGGTGAGAGAGTGTGGAAACAAAGAAGAGATGAAGTGGGCAGTAAACTTTCTTTCTTAGAATAGTGCTTTTGAGATACTCAGAAGTCCCTACTAGAAATGTTGGGTTGCACTTCCCAAGATGCAAGCTAAGCATTTTCTTCTGGCTGCCCATTCTTCCTCAAGTTTTTCATATACTTTTATTTTAATATCCTTTAAAATTTTTCCATTATATATGTTTCTTTAGTTAATTAAATACTATGGCATTTTCTCCTTCTATAGTGATAGAATTTCCAATTTTTAGCTGAATACATGGCTGCTTGGAATAAGGATTACATTTCCCAGCATTCCTCATCATGGTCCATGTGCAGACTCTTGGAATCATCCTTCAATGGAGAGCGAGGCTTGCTCTGTTTTCCCTCTTCTCTTTCCCATTGGCTGCAGCAAAGACATGCTCATTGCAGATGGGATGATGAGGTGGGCGCCCTGCCTGGGGGCCTTGATAAGCATGGAACTGACTGGGCAACCTTGCACAGTTACCCCTGGACTTCAATCATACACAACGATAAATAAGCTTCTAATCTACTGCTTTAAGTCTTTATCACTTGCAGACAAACAAGAGCCTCACTGATAGCAATACAGAACGGAATGAGCTTTAACTTTAGGAAAGCGTTTGCTAACAAAGTCAAAACTGGCAAAATTTGCCTTTATTCATGCAAATAGATGTATATCACATGACATATGTGACACTATATGAGGTTTGGGACGAAGAGGAGCACACAAAGGTGACCTCAGGGAGGGCCTACCCACAGGAGGTCACTCCCACCCCCTTCTCGTCCTTCCTGTCCACACTGGGCCTGATTTGTTCTCCTCCAACATTTCATAGCTGCTGTTTCTCTGTTCTCTCAGGGAGCACTCCTCCCCTTTTCTTTTGCTTATCAAAATGCGCGTCCCCAGCAGGTCTGCAGGAGAGCTCTGTGTGAAGCTGTGCTCATTGTCATTTAGTGCTACTGAGAACCCGCATTTGGACCTGCCTGCAACATAATTCCAATCCATCAAGAACCTTGCAAGGGTTTACACTCTGTGACACAAATATCACACTTGAAGATACCTAAAGAAAAAAAAGAGAGATTCGTTTAAAATTTTGTTTACAAAGACATTCATCACTAATACTCTGCGTGCTGTATCACTTATGAGAATTACTTATACTGTGAACACAGGAATAATGCAAGTATCAACAAAAGAAAAATGGTCACCTCAGTTGGGAAGCATACCTCAAATTAAATAATATTACTCAGCTGGTAAAATTATGTTTAGAGAATTTTCAAAGATGGGGAGGAAACTCTACAATGTAATTTTTACTAAATCAAATCGGAATGCAAAACTACGAACATCATGAATCTAATTACATAAACATTAAAGAGAATATATGAGAAAGAAATAGCTTCCCATATACAAAAAAAGTTAACGGATGCTTAATATACATAATTTGGAACATACAGGAATGGAAAGATAAGACAATGAAAATAACCTCAGATTTAAGTGGTGCCATCCAAGACCATCAAGGCCCTGCTGAGTCAGCCCGGACCCCAAGAACCCAAAGATATTGAGAAATAATACATCATTGTTTTAAGCTACTAAATTTTGTTGCGATTCGTTACATCACAGAAGCTAATTGATGCACTTAGTTACTGAAACCCAGGAGCAACTGTTCTTCTTCCATTGTTATACTATTTGGGAAAGGAAGCATCCGACTTTCAATCAGAGGAATGGTGCAAGTGAACCAGCAGGCGAAGGGCCCGTCTCAT